>NW_026726933.1:0-36925 GCF_029784015.1 Lycium ferocissimum
GCCATGATTCCCATCTTTTTCTGTTTACTACCCAGGCCCTTGCTCCCTCGGTACTTCGTCGCCCCCTTTTCTTGGGGAGGGGGCGTTTCGGCGCGGGGACCCCGGAGGGGGCGTCGGATGGAGACTTTCCCCGGTGAATTTGGGCCCGTCGGGGCCCTTGTTCGATGTCTTGTCGAGTTGGGCTTTCTGGGGTTCGATATAGTTTTGGGGTTCGCGGGCCTTCATCGGACGCATCTTATTGTGTTATGTTACCGGTCCACTACGACCACAGTTACGTGTGACAGTACAAAAAAAATGCAGAGACTTATCTACGTTTACGTTACTTGTTGACGTAAGGACTTTTGAAGATTTTATATGTAATAAGAGTTAGCGGGTTCGCTCGGCTCCAAACATGGGGTCGGGTGCCCATCACACCCTAGAAAAATCGGGGTGTGACATTATATCCCGCATTTTTGTGCAATCGGATAGTTCAAGACAACTACGGGAGGACAACAAGCAAGGCCATATCTTTATTTTGTTAAGCATATGAATGGCTTATGAAGAATTTAGAAGCGGAATTATTAAGAAAGGCTAGGGGCAAAAAGGTAAATTCGCAACATGACTCGTGGAAGGACGGAGGAAGGCAAGGGGGGAAAAATTGGAATTCGGAAATAGTTTTATGAATTACAAATTGCTATGCAAGGAAAAGAAAAAAATTTGGGCTTGGACTTTTTTTTTTTAAGAGGCGGCCCTTGGGCATGGGCCAAGCCCATGGGGGATTAATTCTTGAAATATAAAAGAAGACCAAGTCTTAATAAGTTATAAAATTCTCTAGAAATTTCAAGAAGTGGAAGAACAAGAAAGGAGAAACACACAAGAGGGCCATTCGGCCAAGTGAAAAATCAACAAGAAAAATTGACAAAATTTCTTCAAAAATCATTTCCTACCATTTGAAGGGTTCCTAGCAAGGTGGAGTGGTTCTTGGGACCGAGAGAAATTCGTATTCTTGCAAGATACAAGTCTTAACTAAGTGGGAAGTTAAGGAGGAAGGTAGAATTCATTATTCTCCTTTCTTTATATGTTATGGATATTGGTGCATGTTGTAGTGTACAAAAAATGGATGGAATTCATGAAGAACATAAATATAGGGGTGTGGCCGTGCATGTATATGTGTGTGTAGAAATCATGTGCTAATTATTTTATTTAGTGGTTGGTTGTTATTGTTGTGAATGTTATGTTGATAATGGAGTTGAATGATTTTGGAGAGGATGTAGTTGTGTATGCTTGATGTTGGCCGTGTAGTGGTGGTGTGGTGTGGAAGAAAATGAGTCAATTTTATATCATGTTTTGGTTGTTGTTGTGTTGTGGATTCTATATTGCCAATAAAAGCTTAATAATCTTAGTGAAATGGTAGGGTTGGAGACTTGTGGTTGAAGTTTATGTAAATTGAATATTATGTTCTTACTTGTATGGAAGACAATGATATTAGTGTGGTGATGTTGGAACATATATTATAAGGTTGCTATTGTTTTTATTGGAGTTGGAAGGTTTTGAAAGAAGTAGTAAATTGATTGAGTTGTTATAACGTATCTTGATTGAAATTTGGAAGTTGTTAGTATGGTTGTGATTTTTATGATTGATAGTTTGGCCGGGTTGAATTCCGGATTATTGTTGATGAGAATTGGCTAAGATGATTTTTGGGAATGATGTATTTACGGGAAGTCTTTGAAAATTTCGGTAGCCAAGTGTCATTTTAAGAATCAATTCTAAATGCACTAACCAATGTTTGGTAAACATGACCAAATTGTAGATTTTGGCGGTTACCTTTGAATTTGGAATAGCATAAGGAGCGGAAAAAGGTATGTAAGGCTTCACTTTTCTTTCTTGGCATGTCTTAGATGTAATAGGTTTGGACACGGGCCTCGGGGACATTTCTATTCTCCGGAATCCGCACCCTAAGTTTTCCCCTTTTTCATTTAGTAGAATTGAATTAGAAATGGTGCGAAATGTTGGAAAACAAAACTTCCTAAACATCTAGAACTTTGCGCGAAATGGACCGATTACCTTAAGACCCTACTTCGGTGACGTCATGAATTGTAATGTACGTAAATTTGGTACGCCGCCTCATTTGACGAGGTGGGCCCATCGTTCCCGGATTTTCCTTATTGTTCCATTTGACTTATTTTGAGTAGAATCCAATGAAAACTTTTGATCCTTATTCTGGTTCTCAAATGACAATCTTTGTAACTATGCTAACGGATATTCTTATGATGACGATGAAGATGCTAGGTATGAGAAAATGGCTATGACGCGTATGTTAAGAATACGTACTTACCATGAATATGACTATGAATATGTTTTACAATAACATGGATGATGTCCGGAAAGAATATGTTCATATGATGACTATGACATGACATGATATCTTTCTGTCTCTCTTAATGTCCTTCGTTGATAGTCTCATCCTAGAATAATTGTTCCTTCAAGGTGAGACAAAGCGACCACGATTACTCCATAATGCGATCGGAGGTTACCGACCTTACGTCACTCACGATGGATACATGACTTTCTTTGGGCTCTCCTGCGTGCTTATAAGATATGCACGTGAATATGGGGACATGGGGAAGGGATACATGGGGGAAATGGGAAGAAACATGTTTCTTTGCCACACAGTCGGTGGCTTATCATCCGGACGGGATGCCGAGACGCGAGATTTATGGGCGGCGGAGTATTTCAGCGCAATGTGGGCGAGCCGACGATCGGTGCTATGATACTATATACGATATACTATGACTTGATATGATATAACTATGATATGATACGATAAGATACGATATATATGTTAAAACACGACATGATATAAGTTCTATTTTTCTATGTCTATGAAAAAGAAATGTTTTTTTTTAAAAAGAAAGACAAGCATGCATGGTATCCAGCCTGAAAGGGGTATTCCTATGACAAAGGTTACTTTCTGTCTCGCATGTATATCACGGTTCCATGATATTGTTATTCATAATCTATGTCTTTGCTTATATTAATTTTCCATGCCTTACATACTCGGTACACTATTCGTACCGACGTCCCTTCTTGTGGAATATTGCGTTTCATGCGCGCGTTGTGCGGCGAGTAGCCGGATTTGATCCCTAGGGAGTTCCCTCGGCGGATTTTTTCGGCGCTCCGGTTGTTTCGGAGCCCCGATTCCTTGGTACTACTTTTGTGTATATATTCGGGGCACGGCAATGCTCGGCCCTTCCTATGTATGTGTACTATGTTTAGAGGCTCGTAGATATACGTACGGTTAGATATTTTGTACTCTCGATTGTCCCCGTGCCGTATAGTATGCTCGCAAAACTTATTCGACCCTATGTTTATAATTGTGTTATTAATGTTAATGTTATGTGTGTAGTAAAAAAAAAAAAATATGGTATAGTTTATACGGCCGCTCTATAACGAGAGGTAAAAAAAGATAGACAAGGGGTGCTCGGTACAAGTATCGAATTCGTCGCGGCCCCTAGTTGGGTCGTGGCGAAGTGGTATCGGAAGCAGGCGGTCCTAGGGTTTGTCTACGGCCGTGTCCGGTAGAGTCCCGTTTATGAGTGTGTAGCGTGCCATTAATTTATAAACGAGGAGGTCACACGAGGCATTTAGGAAATCTGACCTTCCTTGTATTCTAGATCGTGCGATAGAGCTATAAGGAGAGGTTCCCTTTTTTTTTTTCCTAATCCAGTGTTATATTTTCAGTAACGCCTGTGAAGATGAAAGCAACAGCCGCCGAGAAGGGTAAGATAGCAGCAGAAAGGCGGAATGGACGGGAGCCGCCGACAAATATTGAAGAGGGTGAATCCCATAACGAGGCCTCCTCTCGTCTTGTTCGCACTCCGCCGATATTAAGGGAGCAAGAAGGAGCTCCGACTCCGGCTCCGGCGCCTCCCGGTTCCCAGCGCAAGGGCTGCGATTCAGGAGATGAGACAGGCTATCCTTTTGTTAACTCAATTAGTAGCCACTCAGGCTCAACAACAGGGCGTGGGATCTGGTGATAGGGGTCACAGAAAAAGGGCTAGATCTTTCGGACTTAGAAGGGAGTACAGAGGGAGACAGGTACAGGAGCATTCTGGGTATTCAGGACCAGATCAGAGTGCCAGAGTTTCGGGGTCCCGGCATAGAGCCGACTTTAGCGAAGGGGGCTACCCCAACCGCGGTGCACGCAATGTGGCAGGCCACACTGCGGGGATGCTGTTACTTAGATACGGGTGCTTGTTTTGCTGCGGTCGGATCGACCATTTGATGCGCGATTGCCCGCGGAGGTATGAGAGAGACCAAGCTCGGCCCGCCGGAGTCGGGTCCGGCTGCGGAGTTTTGGGTTCCCGGTATAGCGGTGAGTCTAGCCAGAAGAGAACACCCGTATCACCATGCCCTCAGTGCCGTAGATTACATGCGGGGTCGTGTCGCGTGGGTACAGGTGTTTGTTATGCCTGCCGGTCGGGTCATTTTATGCGCGGCCCCGCCCCGTTTCGACGTGGCGAAGTAGGGTTCGGCCCACGAGAGTAGTAGTCGACCGCCATCATTGGTGCGCCCTCCGGTGCAAAGGTGCCGGATATCGACGGTATGATAGAGCGAGGAAGGTATACCCGGTTCGAGTGGACCCCGGCCGTACCCATGCGCGGCGGCCGACGAGGATGCGAGCTATCCTCCACGATGTCGTACCGAGGTATATTATTAGTATTTTTCTATAATGTATATGCCTCGGCTGATTTAGGTTTTATGATGTTATATATATCGCGCCTTATATTGCGAGTGTATTGGGTTGAAACCGAGCCAAATCAAACGAGTTAGGATGTCTCACGCCACCGGTGCGAATTTAGAAACCCGGATAAGAGATAATCATATGTATGGATGGGGGTGAATAGTGAAGATTTGAACGGGGGAACGGGGGTAATAGTATGGTCGGGAAAGCGAAGATAGGAGTGGGACCCGCCGTGAAGACGTTTTAGAAGTGTATATATAATATATAAATAGTGGTGGAAATGTATATATGTACATGACATCTTATCTGTATTTGTAGAATTCTAACAAATAGTGTCGTGATACATAGAATATGCTAGGCGAAGAAATTCAAAAGATATGATGAAGCTTCTAATATAGTAGTACGGGTGTCACGGGGCAAGACCGATGCCGAACCTACCTAGTTAAGGCTAGAAAGCTCTAACGCGCGTGACATACGAGAAACATGTTAGACACGAAATGAACTATGACAATTCAAGTTTCAACAAAAGGATTTATTAACGGGGCCGGTATTCGGAGCTAACTCAATTGACCTACGACATAAAGGCAACTAAGCTCCTAAAATGGATATGCTAAACGACATGTGAGGTATCTATGAAGGAGACCTCCCAAAGTATCATAACACGCCTGAGGCCGATTCGACATTCGAGGACGAATGTTCTAAAGGGGAGGATGTTATATCCCGCATTTTTGTGCAATCGGATAGTTCAAGACAAGTGCGGGAGGACAACAAGCAAGGCCATATTCTTTATTTTGTTAAGCATATGAATGGCTTATGAAGAATTTAGAAGCGGAATTATTAAGAAAGGCTAGGGGCGAAAAGGTAAATTCGCAACATGACTCGTGGATGGACGGAGGAAGGCAAGGGGGCAAAATTGGAATTCGAAAATAGTTTTATGAATTACAAATTGCTATGCAAGGAAAAAAAAAATTTGGGCTTGGACTTTTTTTTTTTTAAAGAGAGCCCAACCGGCCATGGGCATGGGCCAAGCCCATGGGGGATTAATTCTTGAAATATAAAAGAAGACCAAGTCTTCATAAATTCATAAAATTCTCTAGAAATTTCAAGAAGTGGAAGAACAAGAAAAGGAGGAGAAACACCTAGAGGCCATTCGGCCAAGTGAAAAATCAACAAGAAAAATTGACAAAAATTTCTTCAAAAATCATTTCCTACCATTTGAAGGGTTCCTATCAAGGTAGAGTGGTTCTTGGGACAAGAGAAATTCGTATTCTTGCAAGATACAAGTCTTAACTAAGTGGGAAGTTAAGGAGGAAGGTAAGAATTCATTATTCTCCTTTCTTTATATGTTATGGATATTGGTGCATGTTGTAGTGTACAAAAAATGGATGGAATTCATGAAGGACATAAATATAGGGGTGTGGCCGTGCATGTATATGTGTGTGTAGAAATCATGTGCTAATTATTTTATTTAGTGGTTGGTTGTTATTGTTGTGAATGTTATGTTGATAATGGAAGTTGAATGATTTTGGAGAGGATGTAGTTGTGTATGCTTGATGTTGGCCGTGTAGTGGTGGTGTGGTGTGGAAGAAAATGAGTCAATTTTATTTCATGTTTTGGTTGTTGTTGTGTTGTTGATTCTATATTGCCAATAAAAGCTTAATAATCTTAGTGAAATGGTAGAGGTTGGAGACTTGTGGTTGAAGTTTATGTAAATTGAATATTATGTTCTTACTTGTATGGAAGACAATGATATTAGTGTGGTGATGTTGGAACTGTTATATCCGGCATTTTTGCATATTTGGAAAATTTGGGAATAACCTTAACTTGTAAGGAATAAGGTCATGTTTGGATTTTTCTTAATATGTGTATGCCGGTTATGGAGGTATGGATGCAGAGATATTGAGGAAGGCTAAGGGCGAAAATTGGAATTTTGAAAATTAGTTTCGGGAATTTCAAAACGTGATCCGTAAGTCATTGGGCTCAAAAAATGGATGAAAAATGAGGCCCAACTTGGAGAGGAGGTGGCCGGCCATTAATAGGCCCAAGTCCACCAAAATAATAAATATTTTCCATGTGCCAAACATGTGACTAGTCAAGGGGATATATATATATGTGGTCATCTCTAGAATTTTCAAGAAATCCAAACAAATCAAGAAGAAAGAAAAGAAAAAGAGCCATTCGGCCCTAGGGAGAAAGAAGAGAGAAAAAAAAAAGAAAAATTCTTGGAGCTTGGTCTTTGATTCAAAAATTTGGTTCTTCTTGGATTCTTATTAAGTTCAAGGCGCTTATCAACGTGGTATAATTAGTTATGCAAAAGAACGACGTTTGCGGTGAGTTGAAATTTGAAGAATAAGGTATGAATTCTATTCCTTTATGTTATGGAATGAGTATGCATGTTATAATGACTAGAATTGGATGAGAATTAAGGGAGTGTGTGGTGTGTGTGTGCATGGCCGTGTGCATGTGTGAAGTAGTGCATGGCCGTGAGCCATGGTGTTGAGAAAAGGCAAGGATTTCATGTTTTCCTTTCGTGTTATAGAAAATTTATAAGTGTTGTGATGTGTATAATTGAATGAAAATCATAGAAATGTGGTGGGTTGAAGTGTGTGGCCATGTGGGTGTATTGTGTGTGTGGCCGTGTGGTACCATTGATGAAGGTAAGGTGACCATAATTTTATTTAGTGTATTAATTGTGTTGTTGGAGTCTTGTGATGAAAATGGAAGGCTAATGGTCTTAGTTGGCATAAGAAAATTGTTGTTATGTTGTTGTCGGAAAGTATGTGATTTTATTATAGTTATGTAACTATGGAAATGAAATTGTAAGATATAAATTATGATGGAACTAGAAGATGAAAACATGTTTTGAATAAGTATGCCAAAAATTAGAAGTGTTGGATGAATTATGGCTTTGGCGGAAAGTTTGTATATTTTGTATATCTTGAGTATATATTGTAGAAACGCTATGAAATGCTTCCGAATGGTCTTGTAATGATCTTGATTAGTAATGAATGAGAGCATGTTGGTATTGATTTGAAAGTGTGAAGCCGAAATGAGAATTATTGCATTATGTCGGAAAGTAGACTAATTGTGTTATATTGTGATTGTGGTGATCGTTATTGTTGTTGGTGTTGTTGTTGGGTTGTTGTTGATTGTTCTGGCCGAGTTAAACTCTCGGGGATGCTATATGTGTAGAGGAGATGCTGCCCAAATTTTTGTAGAAAAGTATAAGTTAAGATTCAAGTTCTAAAGGCTTGAATTGCTAATTAGTAACAGTGACCATTTGTAGATTTTTGACGAAACGGGAATCGAAATTGGACGAGCGTAAAGCATAACCAAGGTATGTAAAGTCTTGCCTTTCGTTCTTTGGCATGTTCTAAGTGTAACAGGCTTGAATGCGAGCCTCGAACGCAACTCTGCTTCTCACAATCCGAGATTGAAATTGGCTCTAAATCATTCAGTAAGATTGAACTGTTTCCTTTACCTTTTGTCGGCAAAATCAACTATATGTACGCAACTTCCATAAATGGAGTCGGAACACCCTAAGATGATTATGGGCGACTCCCTAAGGTTTGTTATCCACAATTTACGTACACCATCGTGGTTGGGTCCGAGGTGGGCCCACAAAACCCTGATATTTCTCGTAAGACATAAATTGACTTCTTTTGTCCGACCTTCACAGGTAGCTCTTGGCTATCACTCTGTTACCATATGATAAGTGTTATGACTGTCTTTATGAGCTTTATAATATAGTATGACATCTGGAACGGTTCTGGATATTCTGTTCTGATATAATCTGTCGTGCCATCCCAAATGACACGTATGCGTATCTATTATGACTATTGCCCGATCACTTTGATTTGACCTACCGTCTGGACTATTTCAGTTTCATTAAGTCTGTATGTCGGTCTGTATGCATATGGTTTCTCATTAATCTGTTCGTGGATGCCTCAATGCTTCCTTCACTGCGCCCGGGCCAGGTTCTGTGATTCGTGCACTTCCACTGCATTGTTCACCGCGTCCCTCGGATGTGCGGGCCGGGATCTGTTTATATCTGATTATGATTTGATTATGTGATATTATGGGGATGGCGGCCAGGATGGCATTTGATTTGATCTGTCTGTCCACCGCGTCCCGTACTAAGAGGGCCGGGTTCTGTTACCGCGTCCCTTATTAAAGGGCCGGGATCTGATATATGATATGTATGTCTGTATATGCTTATGACTCTGCATGCATGATCTGAGACTCTGATTTGGATAAGGATCTGTCTGTCACATTTCTGCACGTCTGATTCGGACTCTGATTCTGTCTGTCATACTTCTGAGTTCTGGTTCTGTTTGAGAGTCTGTCTGTTACACCTCTGTATCTCGGACTCTGTTTACGATTTATAATCACACTCTGTGCATCTGATTTGCGTTGTGCTTCCGTCAGCCACATTTTGTACCTCTGGTCCGTATTGAAACTCCGTCAGCTACACTCCCTAAATCTGACATATTATGATTCCGTCTGTACACTCTGTAAGTCTGACCCCGCTACGGATCCGATTCGTATCGTTATGATTTTACATATTTGACTCGATTATGATTATGTTTGTTATATTTTCGCTTTACATACTCGGTACACCTTCGCATCGACCCCCTGTTTCTTGGGGGGGCGTTACATGCCCGCGCGGTACGAACGCGCGCGTGATACGCGCCCAGTTTAGGACATCGGTTTGCTGTCTGAAGAGCTCCCTTTGATCCGGAGCTGATACTTTTGGTATATATCTTCTGTTGTTTGTATGCTTTGTACATATGGTCATTTGGGTACGGCGGGGCCCTGTCCCGTCTTCTGATTCTGTTCTGTATGTTAGAGGCCTGTAGACATATTTGTGGGTTGTGGGATGCCATTGTTCTCGTAAGTATGTCCGAGTTTACGACTACGTATGTTATGATAGCCTTAACTTGCCCGTGTGTGTAAGTATGTGTATATATATATATACTTTCGTGCGTCTCGTATGAATCGGTGTAGGTCTAATGCGGATTAGCCGGTTGGTATGCCTATTCCCCGAGAGGTAGGTACGTATGGGTGTCCGGTTAGGACACCGATCTCGACACGGGGGTTGGGTCGTGACAAAAGTGGTATCGCAGCGGTTTGTCCTCGGAATGTCTACGAGCCGTGTCTCGCAGTCTTGTTTATCGGTGTGTTGTGCACCACATCTATAAACGGGGAGGCTACGGGACATTTAGGATGTTTCCCTTTCTTGGATCTTAGATCGTGCGATAGAGAGCCGTGATATTAGGATGACTCTTTCCGATCGGTTGTTGTATTTTTCGAGTAATGCCTCACGAAGAAGACACGGTCGCCCGAGAAGGGCAAAGCGATGGCGGGGAGAGACTAGTCGGGCGCCGAGAGTTACACGGGCTAGTGCTCGGACGACGCCCGGTATTGTACTTCAGTCGGAAGGTTCAGCCACTCCACCACCACGGGATGCTGGAGCCGGTCCCTCAGCGCCCCCAGCTCCCCGACGGGTGCGCGGGCGGGACGCGGGGAGGGCAGACCTGGCTGACGACGATAGTGGCCGGACGGAGTTCGCGGACGCGGGCGGAGAGGTGATGATGATGATGACGGGCGTGATGGCACGAGAGTTCGTGATTTCCCCGACATGTAGCCCCCCGAGTTTTTTTGGGTCTAAGCTCCGGCGAGGACCGCCGCCACTCTTATCCGGCGAGATGCGGCGCTCGTTGAGGCCGGTCGGGGCTTCGAGAGACCGAGGTCGTCGAGAGCTTCGCACACGGTTACGAGATGTCGCCCTTAATTGGTATGGGTCTGGGGGGCGTCCGGGGGTGAGGGTGCTCCCAGCCCATATGGGATGAATTTCTTTGCTGTTTTTCCTCACACCAGGAGGCTAGAGCGGGCGAGTTGACCGCGTTTTTTTTGTAGATAAAGCGAGAGGGTCGGGTGTTCGTGAGTATAATTTGGAGTTTGATTCTACGGCCGATATGCACCTACCATCGTAGCCGATATGGAGGACAGAATGCATCGATATGTGATGGGATTGGACAGTTATCTGGTTGATAGTTGCATGGCGATGGCGTCGCAGACGGACATGGACATCGCCCGGTTACAGGCCTATGCACAGGGTATGGAGGACCGGCATAGGGAAGAGCAGCCCAGATGGGGATTTATGACGGGGAGGCGGCCCGAGGCCGGGTCGCGGGGTATTCGGAGATTCCCGGGGCGGATGGCCTCGGCGGCGGTCGATAGATCCTTCCTCGTCGGGCGGGGTACACGATCCGCCGGCGGACGTTTCGATGACGCAGTCCGTGCGGGGCCGGCCGTAGTTTAACACGTGCCCGCGTACCCAGCAGGGGTCCGGTCGATCCTAGGCCACCCATGCCCGGTGCTTATTGTGGGTTTCCCCATCCGGGGAGTGCTATCGCGCCACGGCGCCGTTATTTTTGCGGTAGCCAAGATCATGGCGCCAGAGAGAGTGCCCGCACAAAAGGCGGTTCGTGTGGCTCGGCCCGGCCCACGGGGTCGGTTCGGCTCATCTTCTCCTTCGGTGGCCATGCGCCCCACGGGCGGGGTATGCGGCGCCGGCGTTGGTCGCGGCAGAGGTCGCGGCGGAGCTTCTAGTTCCAGCGGTCCTTCGAACCGTATATACGCTTTGACTAGTCGGCAGGACCCAGAGGCGTCGCCAAACGTGGACCCAGGTATGTTATTAATCTTTCTCGGAAAATATGTGCATCTGATCCGTACCGTGTTCCTGGGTCAACTATATTTTGTACCTCGATCGTTATTCCTTATGCCACATTTTCGCGCTCTCGATTACGAAAAAGCTCCGTCTACTATGCCTCCGTACTTCTAAACCGATTATGTTTTACGTCCGATATACCTGCGTATGACCGACTCGATTACAAATACGTTTGATACATCTTCGTACGTCTAACTCTCGATCACGGATGCGTCCGACATACTCCCAATACGATTGATTCGATTACGGATGCGTCCGATATAGTTCGGTACATCCCGATTCGATTATAGGTCCGTCCGATATGCTTCTCGCGTGTCCGGCTCGATCATGAATCCGTCCGGTATAACGTATGATTACGATCGTTCGCTATACTTCTGTACTTCTGATCCCGGATATGACTCCGTCTGACATCCGTTTGATCTTCTGATTCTGATAAAGATTCTGTTCGTTATATGTTCTATTTAAGATTGTACGGACCGCTAGACTAATTAGGAGTTCGAACGCCCCCCCAATACTGCAATATCGAGAATGATAGAAGGAGTTGGAAAACGAAGGCCCTTACGAGTGCTTCGATCAAGTGCGAGTATGTAGTTGGCAAGAAGACCTTCCCCGAAATGTTTATAAAACCTATGAGGCTAATTTAACATTCGAGGACGAATGTTCTAAAGGGGGGGAGGATGTTATATCCGGCATTTTTGCGTATTTGGAAAATTTGGGAATAACCTTGACTTGTAAGGAATAAGGTCATGTTTGGATTTTTCTTAATATGTGTATGCCGGTTATGGAGGTATGGATGCAGAGATATTGAGGAAGGCTAAGGGCAAAAATCAGAATTTTGAAAATTAGTTTCGAAAATTTCAAAACGTGATCCGTAAGTCATTGGGCTCAAAAAATGGATGAAAAATGAGGCCCAACTTGGAGAGGAGGTGGCCGGCCATTAATAGGCCCAAGTCCCCCAAAATAATAAATATTTTCCATGTGCCAAACATGTGACTAGTCAAGGGATATATATATATATATGTGGTCATCTCTAGAATTTTCAAGAAATCCAAACAAATCAAGAAGAAAGAAAAGAAAAAGAGCCATTCGGCCCTAGGGAGAAAGAAGAGAAAAAAAAAAGAAAAAAAATTCTTGGAGCTTGGTCTTTGATTCAAAAATTTGGTTCTTCTTGGATTCTTATTAAGTTCAAGGCGCTTATCAACGTGGTATAATTAGTTATGCAAAAGAACGACGTTTGCGGTGAGTTGAAATTTGAAGAATAAGGTATGAATTCTATTCCTTTATGTTATGGAATGAGTATGCATGTTATAATGACTAGAATTGGATGAGAATTAAGGGAGTGTGGTGTGTGTGTGCATGGCCGTGTGCATGTGTGAAGTAGTGCATGGCCGTGAGCCATGGTGTTGAGAAAAGGCAAGGATTTCATATTTTCCTTTCATGTTATAGAAAATTTATAAGTGTTGTGATGTGTATAATTGAATGAAAATCATAGAAATGTGGTGGGTTGAAGTGTGTGGCCGTGTGGGTGTATTGTGTGTGTGGCCGTGTGGTACCATTGATGAAGGTAAGGTGACCATAATTTTATTTAGTGTATTAATTGTGTTGTTGGAGTCTTGTGATGAAAATGGAAGGCTAATGGTCTTAGTTGGCATAAGAAAATTGTTGTTAAGTTGTTGTCGGAAAGTATGTGATTTTATTATAGTTATGTAACTATGGAAATGAAATTGTAAGATATAAATTATGATGGAACTAGAAGATGAAAACATGTTTTGAATAAGTATGCCAAAAATTAGAAGTGTTGGATGAATTATGGCTTTGGCGGAAAGTTTGTATATTTTGTATATCTTGAGTATATATTGTAGAAACGCTATGAAATGCTTCCGAATGGTCTTGTAATGATCTTGATTAGTAATGAATGAGAGCATGTTGGTATTGATTTGAAAGTGTGAAGCCGAAATGAGAATTATTGCATTATGTCGGAAAGTAGACTAATTGTGTTATATTGTGATTGTGGTGATCGTTATTGTTGTTGGTGTTGTTGTTGGGTTGTTGTTGATTGTTCTCGCCGAGTTAAACTCTCGGGATGCTATATGTGTAGAGGAGATGCTGCCCAAATTTTTGTAGAAAAGTATAAGTTAAGATTCAAGTTCTAAAGGCTTGAATTGCTAATTTAATAAAATGGACCATTTTGTAGATTTTGACGAAACGGGAATCGAAATTGGACGAGCGTAAAGCATAACCAAGGTATGTAAAGTCTTGCCTTTCGTTCTTTGGCATGTTCTAAGTGTAACAGCTTGAATGCGAGCCTCGAATGCAACTCGCTTCTCACAATCCGAGATTGAAATTGGCTCTAGATCATTTAAGATTGAACCGTTTCCTTTACCTTTTGTCGGCAAAATCAACTATATGTACGCAACTTCCATAAATGGAGTCGGGAACACCCTAAGATGATTAAGGCGACTCCCTAAGGTTTGTTATCCACAATTTACGTACACCATCGTGGTTGGGTCCGAGGTGGGCCCACAAAACCCGATATTTCTCGTAAGACATAAATTGACTTCTTTTGTCCGACCTTCACGGTAGCTCTTGGCTATCACTCGTTACCATATGATAAGCGTTATATTTGTCTTTATGAGCTTTATAATATAGTATGACATCCGGAACGGTTCGGATATTCTCGTTTCGATATAATCGTCGTGCCGTCCCAAATGACACGTATGCGTATCTATTATGACTATTGACCGATCACTTTGATTTGACCTACCGTCCGGACTATTTCGTTTCATTGAGTCCGTATGTCGGTCCGTATGCATATGGTTTCTCATAAATCGTTCGTGGATGTCTCAATACTTCCTTCATCGCGCCGGCCAGGTTTCGTGATTCGTGCACTTCCACTGCATTGTTCACCGCGTCCCTCGGATGTGCGGGCCGGGATCCGTTTATATCCGACTATGATTTGATTATGTGATATTATGGGGATGACGGCCAGATGGCATTTGATTTGATCTCACCGTCCACCGCGTCCCGTACTAAGAGGGCCGGGTTCGTTACCGCGTCCCTTATTAAACGGCCGGGATCCGATATATGATATGTATGTCCGTATATATTATGACTCGCATGCATGATCCGAGACTCGATTTGGATAAGGATCCGTGTCACATTTCGCACGTCCGATTCGGACTCGATTCTCGTCCGTCATACTTCGAGTTCAGTTACGTTTGAGAGTCCGTCTATTACACCTCTCGTATCTCGGACTGCGTTTACGATTTATAATCACACTCCGTGCATCCGATTTGCGTTGTGCTCCCGTCACCACATTTGTACCTGCGGTCCGTATTGAAACTCCGCCGCCACACTCCCTAAACTCGACATATTATGATTCGTCGCACACTCGTAAGTCCGACCCCGTTACGATCCGATTCGTCCGTTATGATTTTACATATTTGACTCTGATTATGATTATGTTTGTTATATTTTCGCTTTACATACTCGGTACACCTTCGTACTGACCCCCTGTTCTTCGGGGGCTGCGTTACATGCCCGCAGGTACAGACGCGCCGCGTGATACGCCGCTTAGGACATCGATTTGCGTCCGAAGAGCTCCCTTTGATCCGGAGCCGATACTTTTGGTATATATCTTTCCGTTGTTTGTATGCTTTGTACATATGGTCATTTGGGTACGAGCGGGCCCCCGTCCCGTCTTCCGATTCTCGTTCGTATGCTGCAGGCCCGTAGACATGTTTGTGGGTTGTGGGATGCCATTGTTCTGGTAAGTATGTCCGAGTTTGCGACTCTGTATGTTATGATAGCCTTAACGGCTGTGTGTGTAAGTCTATGTGTATATATATATATACTTTCGTGCGATCTGTATGAATCAGTGTAGGTCTAATCTGGATTAGCCGGTTGGTATGCCTATTCTGAGAGGTAGGTACGTATGGGTGTCCAGTTAGGACACCAGTCGCGGCCCACGGGGTTGGGTCGTGACAAAAGTGGTATCAGAGCGGTTTGTCCTCGGAATGTCTACGTGCCGTGTCTCGTAGAGAGTCTTGTTTATCGGTGTGTTGTGCACCACATCTATAAACCGAGGCTACGGATATTTAGGATGTTTCCTTTCTTTGGATCTTAGATCGTGCGATAGAGCTGTGATATTAGGATGACTCTTTTCTGATCGGTTGTTGTATTTTTCAGTAATGCCTTCCGAATTCATGAACTACATTAATAATCCATTACTTCCATAAATTCAATAAACTATATAAAATTCCATAACAAGCCGCAAACAACTATAACTTCACTTTGAACCATTAAACTTTCATTAGCACCATAGAATCCACAATACAACAATCCAAACATACTAAATAAATTTAGTTCATTCCTTGTCAAAAAACAGCCCATACTCACGGCTCAACATCAACATACAAAATTTCATGAATTTCATCCATTTCTACACACTATCCCCTCCGTTTGAATCCGTTAAAATTCTAAATACACTCGTTAACAATGAAAAGGAACCGTATTTGTCACACCCTAATTTCCGATAGGGCATGATGGGCACCCGACCCTTACTTAGGGCCGAGCGAACCCGCTGACTCTCGTCATACTCATAATCATCACCGGGCCCGCAAAACATGACATAAGCACATAATGAAAATTTTTGAAACAAACATGCCTTTCGTCTTTTTCAAATCAAATAAAATCTATAGTCACAACAAATCTGTAACATAATGCATAATCATACACCGGCTTACATAGCCGCTTACAAACTGACGTCTTATACACACGACACTGTCTGCAAAGTCTCTACCAACATCTCAGATACCATACAAAAGCATTCAGACTCGGCAGCACTCCGGAGGAAATGGAGCTCGCCAATCCAGCTGGAATGTCTTCCGCTAACATCACTTACTCATCTGTGGGTACCTGCGCGTATGAAATGCAAATTTCGAAGAAAGGGGGTCAGCGGAATATGTACTGAGTATGCAAAGCAGAAAGTACAGAAAACGAAATCATAACCGAAGTCAGGAGCACAGGAAGTGAGCACAATAGTCAAAATACTAAGGTGCTTGCATCTGACATACAAATCATACATAAGAGGTATTTAAGACAAATATGACAATCGAATACCAAAATGCTTCGCTTTCTTTTGAAAAACATTTCTTTCTCATATATACGGAAAATCAAACATATCATATAGTGACATTAACCGACCGATCATAATCCAGATCGTCAAAATCACATATCGTATGCACACATATCGTGTCCCGCCCTCTAGCCGAGGGACTCGGCAAACAAGATCATATCATCATATTATCACAAATCACATATACACATACCGCGGCCAAATACCCGGCCGGCAATAGCACATATACACATACGCATGCCAAATACCCGCGGCAATATCACATATACATATATATACCCAAATACCCAAGCCGGCAATATCACATATACATATACACACATATACATATATACACACATACCACGGCCGGGGAACCCGGCGGTAATATCACGTGCACGTACATACCGCGCCGAAACCCGCCGGTAATATCACATACACACATACCGCGGCCAGGAACCCAGCGGTCAACATCACATAGTGCGCACGATAACACAACCGGCCCGGACTCGGCGAAAGAAGTAATAACAGAATGCACAAGCAGAATCAAGAGTAACCAAATACAGTTTAAAACATTTTCAAAGACTTAATAGGTTAATCAAAACGAATCATCATTTATAAGCCACAGAAATAGTCAATCGATTTTCTTCCGAATGCCACTCGTGGAACATATCAAATCGAACTTCGTAAATCATAGTCACGTATCTAATCATAAGTATACGAATCAACATTTTAGACTCAACAAACAAATATATAATCATACTCGTAGGGTCGAAAAGGTAGTTATATTAAGTTCTTTTCAAAAAGTCACTAGAAGTACATAGGAGAGTCGCGGGACCACGGACGGTGTCGACCCGAGCCGGGCCCGCCTATGGAAAACATAGTCATCATACATCATGGAATCATTTTTGAGCATATCAAGGCCATCCTGGGCTCCGTTTGTGAAAGTTACGGACGTTCGTAGTTTTCGGAATCGTAGGAACAAAACTCTTTTTTAAAAACCAACTTTTATGCAACTTTTGAAATTTAGTCATACAAAAGACATAAGATCCTTTCGGAACAAACCGTGTACATAGCATTTCAAATCCAATCATATCAAGGACATACGGACATGGCTTGACCATATTAAGGATGCCAACATCACAAAGCGAATATGAATCATAAACATGTTCGGATTTTTCGAAGAGAATTACCCCCAAGGTTCATAACATATCATACCTTACTCATATCTAAGACATGCCAAAAGAAGGAAAGGTAAGCTTTACATACCTCATTTGCTTCCTAAGCTAATCCAAACTCAAGTCTCGGCTTCTCAAAATCTACAACACGTCATTAGACACCAAACATTAGTCATAGGCACCTCGGAATCCCATTTTAAGCTCGCACTTTATCTCGTAAATTTGGGCAAAGATTTCCCCTATAAGTTCAACAACCCCGAGA
Source organism: Lycium ferocissimum (assembly GCF_029784015.1). NCBI lineage: Eukaryota > Viridiplantae > Streptophyta > Magnoliopsida > Solanales > Solanaceae > Lycium > Lycium ferocissimum. The sequence goes on from NW_026726933.1 coordinate 18,013, forward strand.
ATTCAACTCGCCAATATTACCAACAACAATACCAACAACCATTCTAACAAGATCAATAATGAATTCAAAACGCATTCTAACATTGGTAACTCCTTTCTATACAATTCGACGATATTCCATTTTCATTCAAATCAACCGCATACGATCAAACCAACATCAATATTCATACGTTCAAGTACTAATCCAAATCATTTAAACAAGATTCAAGAACATTTCAAACAATCCGTATAATATTCAAAGCAATCCAACAATATACTACTTCACCCGAAATCCGCTAAGTTCAAGAAAATAATCAACAACACATTTCTTCCTTTCAATTTCATCAACCATACCAACAATTCACACATTGACAACATTATCTTCCATAAATCCATGAAACTATATTTGATTCACATTAGCTTCTAAAACAGCCCGTCAATTACAATCAACACAACACAAGTTTTAATGATACTTAGTCCACCAATTACACGAGATCAAAAACATAACACATTATCTCAATCCTTAATCCCTCAATTCAACAAGAACAGCCCACTAAACAAATGTAACTTCATCTCTAATCATCAAATTCCCTTTACTTTCACCATTTGATTCATGACAACAACAACAACAACACTAATTAAAATTTGCTCACCACTTCTAGCTTAAAATGCCCTCCCCCACTACCAAACAAGCTTCAACATCAACCCACACAATTTTTGCATTCAATTCCACATCCACCAATTACATACCAAGATTAATCATTTCCAAAACATGGAAAAGGGAATGGAATCTTACCTTAGAAGCCAAGATCTTAAAGCCAACATGTAACCTTCTTCAAAAAACAACCATGGTCGTTGCAGATCCTCCATCTTTTTCCTTCAATTAGCCATAAAATCCCTCAATTTAATTATGTAGAAGGGAAGGGAGAGGGGCTGAATTTTCTCGAAATTTTGGAACTTTTTTGTCTTTAAAAATAAAAAAAAAGAGGTTTTTGTCCCTTAAAACGGACTTGAAGTCGGTTTATCGTAGCTACAAAGCAAAAGAAGAGACCGTAGCGTACCGTAGCGCGTACCGGGAATGTTGTTTCTGCGTCGACGTTCCGTTTGTAACGTCTATAATTCTCTACTTCGATGTCCTATCAATGAATGGTTTGTTGCATGACAAACTAGACTCGACGAACTTCATTTTAGGATTTTGAAACACCTTAAAACTCCACATATACTATGAGATATGCACCTCCAAAGTTGACTAAAATCCGTCCGCGTTTCTCAAATTTTCGTCGAACTTATTTTCTTCAATTTGCTCAATCCCGAAATATTCGAAATTCTCCATACATGATATTTATCACTTATTACACTAATAATGGCCATGTTTCCGTGTTTTAAAATATTCTTTCCCGATTACGACTTACGAGATCGTAATTCACCCTTTTTCTTCGTTGTTACGTATTTTCCATGGCTTGTGCCTTTCAAAACATCCCATTACTACGATGAGGTACATGTCAAACTCATGTTCTGAAAACGCGGGATATAACAGTATTCATACCTTAAGCATGCAGCCCCCACATTATCACTCTTCTCCTTGGTTGATTTTTAGCTCAAATTGAAGACAACGCAACAGACAACACTTTTCTCTTCATGGGCTTCGGAATTCGGGGCTCGCATTTTGGTCAAAATTGGTTTTTCTTCTCTCCAAGGTTCTTCTCTCTCTTTCCAGAATTTTCCGGGTATTCTTGGTCTGAAAAATAAGAGGAAAGGGCTGAAATTAGACTTAAATAGGCATGGGTCATGGGCCTAACCCGATTGGGCCCGGTTTGGGCCTAGCCCACCGACCTTTCCGCCTTAAAACATCCATATCTCCTTATCCCGATGTCACCGTGGGCCCACGACCTATGGTTGGAAAGATAATTCAAATATCTACAACTTCTATCTTTGGTGTTTTTCCAAATTCCAAACTTATAATACCGTTTCTGCCCCTCGAAGTCAGATCACCCGAAAACATTACTCAAAAATTGTTTGGAGGACTTCCACTTTGATTTGGCTCAAGGGTCCTTCTTGAGTTATGTTTAACTTCACATATGTGATTCATATAAATTTTCGCATGTCCCAAAAAAATCTCGGTGTGTGGACCAACCTCGGCTTGCGAATAATCCGACGTACAAAAATACGAAATATAATGTCGTCAACGTGAGTTTAAATTATGAAGCAACAACATGATTGTCAATTTTTGGACTCCAATTTTTCTTAGTCATGGCCGAATGGCCTCTTGTTCTTTCTCCATGCTTCTTGAATTTTCTAGGGTGCTAAATGATGAAGATGACTTAATTAGTCATCTTTTGCCACTTATATAATTAACACATGTGGGCTATGGCCCACACCACACACATGGCCACATATGGCCATTTTCATGAAATATTTAGTTTCCAAAATTTCACTTCTAGCCCTTAATTTTCATAAAATGCTTAACTTTTCATAATTCACTTTTAACCCTAAATATTCCTTATTCCAATTTTACCCTTAACACTCCATGCCAATGAAAAGATGAATATGCAACTTATGCACTTTTAACAAAATCGAAAGAAATTACAACCTTGTCCTTAACTTATCATGACTAACTCGAATTATCCCAATGTACCAAAATACGGGATATAACAGGGTATGTATTCGTGCACAGTTTCACTGCATTGTTCACCGAGTCCCTCACTAGAGGGTCGGGTACGGTATATATATATATGATGATATGATGACATGATGATATGATGATATGGGGATGGCGGCCAGGATGGCATATGATGATTCTATTCACCGAGTCCCTCACTAGAGGGCCGGGTACGGTATATATATATATGATGATTCTATTCACCGAGTCCCTCACTAGAGGGCCGGGTACGGTATATATATATGATGATTTTATTTACCGAATCCCTCACTAGAGGGCCGGGACACGTTATATATGCATATGTACAGGATGATTATTCACTTATGTTTCTAAGTCCTAGAATGAATTGGATATGATATTGACATGCGTGATTTATGATTCAAAGGCAAGCCTTATGATTTTCTATACTCCTTATTTCAGTATGATCCTGTTTACTGTGTTTCATGCTTTACATGCTCAGTACATATTCCGTACTGACCCCCTTTCTTCGGGGGCTGCGTTTCATGCCACGCAGGATGGCATTTGAGTAGGATATTAGTAGAAGATGTTCCACCGGATTGGCGAGCTCCATTTCTTCCGAGAGCCGCCGAGTCGAGTATCTATGTTATGGTATCTTGATTGATGTTAGAGACTTTGCAGACAGAGTCACGTATGTATCTTGTCAGTCTTGTAAGCGGCTCTGTAAGCCGATGTATCATTATGCATTACATTACAGATTTCATATGATTACAGATTCTACTTGAATTGAGAAGGACGAAAAGCATGTTTTTTTGGAAAATCTTACATTGTGCATTCATTTCATGATTTAAGAGTCCAAGAAGATTATGAGTATCACGAGGGTCCGGGTTCGCTCGGCCATAAGTAAGGGTCGGTGCCTATCATGCCCTATCGAAAGTTGGGGCGCGACAATAAAATCCATGATAACAACAACTAAGAATGCTAAATAGAATCAATTCACCATTTCACACAAAACAGCCCCTATGGCTTGGACAACTTTCCAACATCAACATACACAATTTTTACATCCAATTCACCTTTATATATTCACAATGCATCCAAACTCACCCTAAAACATATAGAAAGTGATCAATTCTTACCTTAACACTTGACCCTTCAACGGCTGGAATTTGTAAATTAAAAAGACAAGGATTCCTTGCTGCCCTTCAATGATTAATCCTTATTCCCATGACCTTCATTTGATTAGAAACACCAAGATAATTAATTTGGATCAAGGTTTGAAGGCTCTCAAAAGCTCAGCCATGGCCGAGAGCCATTCCCTCTCTATCTCTAAGTTTTAATGTTGAAAATGTGAAAATAAATTAGGTTAGTCTACATTAGTCATCAAATGACTATTTATAGGAGGCTTGTGGGCTAGACACGTGGCCCACCCAAAGCTTGAGCCAATTAAACTTGGCCATGTCACGGGTGGGGCCCACACAGCCACTAATGCCTAATTAATGAATAATTAACTCTTAATCCCCACTTAATAATCTAATCATGGTTAATTAATCCCTAATCTTCATAAATATTTTCACACCAATTAAAATTTATAAGCAACTTGTGCATTAAAACAAAATCGGAGGTTAAAAGTCTTTACCTCGTATCCCAAAATAGTCTTGTCCTTAACTTATCGCGATTAGCTTAAAATATCCCAATGTACAAAAATACGGGATATAACATCCTTCCCCCTTTAGAACATTCGTCCTCGAATGTTAAACTAGTCTTACAAGGTCTTATAGGGACTTCGGGGGAGTCTCTTTTATAGCTATCACATATAATTCATTTATCAATCAACATAACCAATTTAGGAGTTTAGATTACCTGTAGGCATAGAAAACAAGTAGGGATACTTATTCTTCATCTCCTCTTCGGCTTCCCAGGTCATCTCCTCCCTGTTATTGTTTCGTCACAATACCTTAATGGAAGCCACGTCTTTAGTGCGCAACCTTCTCACCGACGATCCAAGATAGCTACAGTGGTTCTCATCGTACGATAACTCCTCTATTACCTGGATATCATCCATGGGGAATACCCTAGAAAGGTAGCCAATGCATTTGCGAAGCATAGACACATGAAACACCGGGTGCACTTTCCCGCATCGACGGTAGGTCTAATTCATAGGCAACCTTGCCTACCTTACGAACAACCCGATAAGGCCCAATATACCTCGGGCTAAGCTTCCCCCTTCTTGTCGAATCTCATTACACCCTTTATGGGTGACACCTTCAAGAATACCCAATCGCCAACGGAACTCTAAGTGTCGACGTCGATTATCCGCATATGACTCCGTCGACTCGAGTCGCTAATAACCTTCCCTGAATGAGCTTCACTTTATCAATAGCTTGCTGAATCATATCTGGGACGATTAACTTAGTCTCCCCAACATCAAACTAGCCAATAGGTGACCTGCACTTTCTGCCATACAAAGCCTCATACGGTGCCATCTGGATGCTAGAATGGTAGCTATTATTATAGGCAAACTCAATCAGTGGCGTATGATTATCCCAACTACCTCTCGAAGTCAATAACACGTGCCCGCAACATATCTCCTAGCGCCCGAATAGTACGCCGGCCCGTCCGTCGTCTGAAGTTGAAATACTGTGCTAAGATTCACTTGTGACCCTAATCCCTTCTGGAATGATCTCCAGAAGTTAGCTGTAAACGGAGCTCCTCTGTCCGATATAATAGATGTGGGAACCTCGTGAAGTCTTACTATCTCCTTGATATATAACCTCGCATAGTCCTGACTAATAGAAAATGGGCTGATTTTGTCAGCTTATTCACAATAACGCATATAGAGTCATGCCTCCGTGGAGTGCGAGGTAAGCCTGTAATGAAGTCCATATTCTGGAATCTTCACCATGTGTTACTTCTCGACTTCTTTAGAAGACTTTTCGGCACTCTACTTTTTAGCTCTTAATCTCAATCCTTAGGGTTAGCTATCAAGTAGCGATGAAGTTCCCTCATATAATAACTTTACATAGCTGCTCCGTGCTTCGTCTATCATTAACTGGTATAATTCTGAAAGAAAATTTTTTGATTTGACATCTAAATCCACTATCTTCTAGTAACCAGCTTGTTCTGATCGTCTCGCTCAAGCCGTTTCACAATTTCCTTTAATCCAACTTGTAACACTTTAAGCATATTATCTCATGTCGTTTCCTTGTTTTTAATTCAAACTCTTCTATTGCTTCTTTACTCAGATTCTACTCTTAGTTCTCCTATCACGCGCCCTATTGCAATCTTTACAAGAATATGCATAGGTGCTCGAATTAGCCCAAGAAATACCTTAGCGTCGTTTCACTAGTTTTCATGCTTTACCTTGTCTTCTCCTCTCTTATCTTACAATCGGTATCGGGATAAACCTCCGACTCCACCATGGCCATGTCCTATTTGCCCTTAGTATTAATTCTATCTCAGTAATTTAACTTAAACCATCTTTACATCTTTTCTTAATGTATCCAAAATGTCACAACTGCATTGTCATTACTGAATCCTTACTATTCTTATCAGGTACTCGCTTGGTCTCATTCCTAGCATATAATTATTCATAGGTTGCATGACTATTCTTGTACGACTTGTATAAAATCCAATCTGAGTCATAATCTTTCTTTCTCCTGGTTCATTCTGCTTTACACATCTCATCCGTACTAAAGCTCGCTCGTAGCCTATCTTTTCATACTCCTTTCCCTTTTGATTTTTTTTTTCCACTCCCTACTATAGGAGATTTTCTATCTCTTCTCCTTTGCTACTTATAAATCGCAATGTCATCAGCGAATAACTCTATTGCCAACATCTTAGCCTCTAATCCAGCATAGCATTGCTATCCTTCACAATATCCCTTAAATTACTCGTTACCATTATCTTGTCGTATTCTTTCTTATTTAATAAGCACCCACTTCCTAGCGTCATATCATTCAAGATCTTTACAAAAAATTCTCAGCACTGTCTCAAATACCCTCCTGACTTCTATCCATTTATTGCTGGCTTTCAGATCTTACTAACCAATTTCAGCAAGGGATTTCACTTGAAGTTTAAGCATCCATATCAAATATATTGCAGTGTCAATTGTTTCCATCTCACACTTGCATTTCTCTTACCAGCTTCCCCCCTTAAGGGTGTACTTATACCATTATCTATTTATATTCTGCTTTATGTCCCTATTTCCAATCTCAAATTCACCTGATCCCTTTTTCCAATTCACTTGGTACTGTACCATATCCATGTCTTTTCCTTATAATCTATAACTTTGATTATCTACGTACGAAACCTTAACAAAATCACAAAGCGACGGGAGCCTTTCTATATGTAGTACAAAATCTCATCTGATAATCTATACTCGAGTAATGCAACCAATGTAGCAACTCATCCAAGGCCACATTCCACTCACTCCAATCGATAATTAATTAGTACTTGTAGTCGTTCCAAATCCTCAATTAGATAGCACCTATATTCGATGATAAGTGTCCAAAGTTCTCTTATAATATTATCTTTATCCCAACCTATATCATCGCCTCCTTAATAAATTCACAATACATTATTTTTTTCTCAAGCCTACGGCCCTTGTCCTTTAAGGATTCCACTATTTCCGAGGTGAAGTCGTGTACACGCAATACTTCTTTATGCCTTATGCCCTTTTACTCTCATTGTGCACCCCGTACCGACTTCTAACTTACTCTTAATCATATCAATTTTATCTAAATGACAATCTTATTTTATAACCTTATCGTTGCACTATACCTTTAAGTTCATAACTATATATTTCCCTTTCGTCCTATATTCGTACTCAATTAATTACGTCTATCTTGGGTGCTTCCTTTAGAATTCCCTTACCATTTCTCCCGTCTATGTCTATCTTTTATTCTGTGCACGAGGAATCTTGTGCTACCTCTGTATCCTTCGAAAAACATCACTTCTGCATAACCCCTTTCTCATTTTCAAAATATATTCTGTTCATCCCTGTTTGCTCTTATCATATCAGTCATTTCCTAGCACTCATTCTACCTCGTTGCTCATCTTTCTATAACTTGGTCTTCCACAGTTCCGTCACTTATAGTACTCGTGTCCTCGGCTACACATGTCATGACATATTGCTATACTGTTATCTCGCTTTCTTCTTATTTCCTTCTTTCAATTACTCTTTCTTTTCTTGTACTCGCTATCCTTTCCGTTATATCATAATCTTTATTCTGGACTTTCCCTATAGAAGAACTTTATAAATCTTTCTTATTCGTTCTATAGCTCGCTTGTATACTTTAGTCACATAGGTCACGTCATATCCTTTAGTCACTTCCTCATTGGGCTTTACTTATTTTCATAGCAATCCTCATTATATTCACATTATATTCTGTTCGTAATCAATCCTATAGTATAACACTTCTTAACATTTTACCCTTTCTGGTCGATCTTATCCTTAATATCTCACAAGCTGTCTTATCAATACATTCATATCCGTCACGATTCTTTTCCTCTGTACTCTTATCTTAATCATACTATTACTTCTTTTGACTATAGACTCGTCATAATTTATCCCTGCTTATCAATTCAGTCGGTGCCTTAATATAACACTCTATCAAGATTTGCCAGCCTTTTCTAAATCATCTCTTAGTATCACAAGCCCTTTCCAATTTCTTTTTACCATATCAATATCGTCCTCCTAATTACTATTACCACCAATTAAGCTAACTTATTTCTCGAGGTCAGCCGTACTCGCAACTTAGTCAAATCCTATCATTACCATTGACACGACCTTTCAGGACATATTACAAATGTTATATCCCATATTTTGTACGTCGGAGTATTTTAAGTTGGTTACGACAAGTCATGGACAAGGCTATTTTTTTCTGACTTTGTTTTAAGGCATAAGTTTCTTATGATTTTATTGGTATGGAATATTAAGGAATTTGGGGTTAAAAGTGAATAATGGAAAGTTAAACATTTCATGAAAATTTGGGGCTAGAAGTTGAAATTTATTTTTCATGAAATATAGGCCATGTGGCCGTGCGAGGTGGTGTGGGGTGTGGCCCACATGGATTAATTATATAAGTAGTATAAGATGACTAATTAATCATCTTCCACACTTGAGAAATTTCAATAAAGTTGGGGTACAAGAACAAGGAGCCATTCGGCCATGGCCATGGCCGAACATGGTCCAAAGTTTTTGGTCATGAAAGATTATTTTTTTCTAGTTTCTCTACTAATTGGAAGGCCCTTTACAACGTGGACTAGTTGGTGGAGCAAGCAAAGCGTTCGTTTTTGCGGAACATAATTCTAGCCGAGGGAGAACTAGGTGAAAAAAGGTATGGTTCAATCTTATTTTTCATGCCTAATGGATGATTTGTACATGTTGTAGTATGTAGAAACGAATGAAAATCATGAAAGTAGGGATGTTGACCTTGAGCCGTGGATGTTGAGTTTTGGCCGTGTATGTGTTGTGTTGGATAGAAGTGAAGAACTAATTTCATTTAGTATGTTTTGGTTGTTGTGTTGTGGATTCTATGATGCAATTGAAAGTTTAATGGTTCAAAATGAAATTACAAACGTGTGTGGGCTGATTTGGAAGCTAATGTGAATCGAATATAGTTTCTTGTATTTACAAAGATAATGTTGTAACGTGTGAATTGTTGGCGTAGTCGATGAATTTGAAAGAAAGAAATGTATCGTGTTGCTCTTGCCAAGTTTGGAAGGGTTCGGATGAAGTAGTGTATTGTTTGGATTGTTTGAATATTGTGTGGATTGGTGAAGTGTTCTTGAATTTTATTTGAATGACCTCGGATTAGTATGTGAACATGTGCGAGTTGATGTCGGTTTGAATGTATGTGGTTGAATTGATCATAATTGGAACGTTGTCGAAATATGTGGAGAAGGGTTGTTAATGTTAGAATGCGTTTTGAATTCATTATTAATGTTGTTTATAAGGATTGTTGGTATTGTTGTTGATGATATTGGCCGAGTTGAATTCTCGGGGTTGTTGAAGTTATAGGGGAAATACTGCCCAAATTTCTGTAGATAAAGTAATGGCTTGAAATTGAATTCTTTAGTGCTTGTGACTAATATTCGATGCCTAATGACATTGCTGTAGATTTTGAGAAGCCGAGACGTAAGCTTGACTAGCGTAGGAAGCGGACGAGGTATGTAAGGTTTACCCCTTCCTTCTTTGGCATGTCTTAGATGTGATTAAGCTATGATAAGTTATGAGTCTCGGGGCGATTCCACTCCTATGATCCGAGCATGTATATGAGTCTTATTCATTTTTTTTTTATGCTCGCGCTTTTAATATGGGCGGACTATGGTCCTTATGTCTGTTGTATGATTATATCTCAAAAGTTACACAAAGAGATTTGGTTGTAAAAGATTCTGTAACTACTAACGTCCGTAACTTTCTTAGACGAAATCGGATTGCCTTGATATGATCGCCAGTGATTCTATAACCTGTTATGACGTTATCTTTCATGGGCGGGCCCGGATTGGTTGGATGCATATCCGTGGTCCCCGAGATTTTCCTTTGTATAGTCCTAACGACTTGTTTTTGAAAGAACGTAACATTATTTCTGTTTTGACTCTCGAGTGTCGGTTACTTACTTATCCATTGAGTCTGTGATGATAATTTATGTGCATGTGGTTTCTCACTACTCTGCTCGTACAAGCTCAATATGTCTTTCACCGAGTCCCGGGCCGGGTACGTATTCGTGCACAGATTATTGCATTGTTCACCGAGTCCCTCACTAGAGGGCCGGGTACGGTATATATATGATGACTTCACCGAGTCCCTCACTAGAGGGCCGGGTACGGTATATATATGATATTTCACCGAGTCCCGAAAAGGCCGGGTACGGTATTCACCGAGTCCCGAAAGGGCCGGGTACGGTATTCACCGAGTCCCTCACTAGAGGGCCGGGTACGGTATATATATGATCTTATTCACCGAGTCCCTCACTAGAGGGCCGGGTACGGTATATATATATGCATATGATGACATGATGACTATATGCTCTCATTCATCGAGTCCCTCACTGGAGGGCCGGGTACGGCATGTATATGTAATAATATGATGATATGATATTGATACGCATGGTATATGATTCAAAGGCAAGTCTTTTGATCCTCTGGTTATTATACTTGCTTCTGTAAATCCCAGTTCGGTTACGACCGTTTAATGTATTTCATGCTTTACATACTCAAGACATATTTCGCATCGACCCCTTTATTCGGAGGGTCGTGTTTCATGCCGTGCGGGTACATGCGGACGAGCCGAAGATATTAGTAGAAGATGTTCCGGCGGGATTGACGAACTCCATTTCTTCCGGAGTGCCGCCGAGTCGAGCATATGTGTGATATGGTATCCGGAGTTATGTTAGAGACTTTGCGACGTTGTCATGTGTATAAGATGTCAGTTTTGTAAGCGGCTATGTAAGCCGATGTATTATTATGTATTGTGTTACAAGCTTCGTATGTTACAGATTCTGTTTGATTTGACAAGGATGAAAAGCCTATTGTTCTTCGAAAACTTTCATTATGCATTTATGTCATGATTCGAGGGCCCAGTATGTTACGAGTATTACGAGAGTCAGCGGGTTCACTCAACCCTAAATAAGGGTCGGGTGCCCATCACGCCCTAACAGAAATTAGGGTGTGACAAATTGGTATCGCAGCAGCCGTCCTAGGGGTTGTCCGCAAAGTCGTGTCCAAGAGAGTCCCGTTTATGGTGTGAAGCGCGCCACATTTATAAACGAGGAGGCTACGTGGGCATCTAGGGTGGTTAATCTTCTTTCATCTCTTAGATCGTGCCATAGAGCCAAGTCATAGGAAATGAGATTCCGTATGCTAACCTTCGATTGCGAAGAATGACATCGATAGAAGAAAGCGATTGATGATGTTGGAAGTTACAAAGCACGCAGGTAAGTAAAGGTATGAAAGATATATGTCGTGTAAGATATTGAAGTACGATTGAAATACAAGTTCAAGATTAAAAGGGAAAGTGAACAAGAAAGTGTAACGGGTGCGGTTTAGCCGGGCATACGAGGTATGTTCGTCATCTTCGCATCTTGTTGTTGGTATTGAGAGCCGTGTGTGCCGTGATATGATAAGATACATATATACATATGTTGGCCCTGTGAGGCATTGTTGGTACTTCCTGCGTGCAGGTTTTGAGATAGTAACAGTTACAGAGGAAATTCTGCCAAAATTTTCCCAGAAATAAAAAGAAAATGAGGTATAGGTTTGTGATATGTCTTGAAAAGAGGTCGTGCCAATAGTGATAAAAAAATATATATTTGACTAAGCTATGAGCACGGCCGACCTCGAGAAAGAAGTTAATTGCGAAATTGGGGATAACAATAATTAGAAGTTCGATATCGACACGGTGAAAAGAATTTGGAAAGGACTTGTAGCCCTAAAAGACATCCAAAAAAGGTATCGGTAAGTCATGAGTGTTATTTAAGGTGCCGACCAAATGGATAAGTAGGGGTGAATTACGACAAACTTATAGTTAAAAGGAGTAATAGTATGATTAAGATAAGAGTACGGAGGAAAAGAATTGTGAGGGATGTGAATGTATAGATAAGACAGTTTGTGAAACGATACGGATAAAGTTGATCGGAAAGGGTTAAGAGGTGCTATATTACAGGATTGGTTACGAACAAGATATGATACGAATATAATGAGGATTGTTGTGAAAATAAGTAAAGCCTAGTGAGAAAGTGGCCAAAGCTACGATGTGATCTATGTAGCTAGAATATAAAGGCAAGTATGGAATGGAAAAGCGAGCTATAGGACGGATAAGGAAGGCTTATCAAGTTCTGTAGGGAAAAGTTCGGAATAAGGGGTAATTGGAAGAAGGAAATAAGAAGGGAGCGAGACAACAGTGTAGTAATAGACCATGACATGTGTAGCTAAGGACACGAGTACTATAAGTGACGGGACTATGAAAGACTCGGTTATAGCAAGGATGAGAACGAGGTAAAATGAGAGCGAGAAATACAAAGGCCGATAACCAAGTATTTATAAGTAACGGCGACCGAGGTGTGTTCATCACCATTGGGAATCTGGAAGTCTAGGACGGAAAGTAGTCATATCCATATGTGAAAGGTGAACATTGAGGATTGAAAAGGGCTAGAATAGTAACTGCGGAGTCAGAAGAGTAAGAGACCCTTTCTAATTCGGAGGGAGACGTATTACGAGAACGTTTTGAAACCGGTTAAGACTTCAACGTACTCTATATTAGGCGATGAAGGTCATGCGACGAGGTGGACGCGATCATACTAGCGTTAAAGCATCATATTTCATCAGAGTTCCAAGGTTAAGCGTGCTGGAGTGAGAGCAATTTTAGGATGGGTGACCCCGGAAGTTTTCTGAAAAGTCTTACAAATTCGGACGTAAGAAGCAAATGAGAAGCTAGAGTAATCTAAGGAAAATTTGAGTACGTGAGTGGGCGAAACCCTAAGAGGTCACGTAGCACGGGGCAGATCAGACCGGTAAAGGGAAAGAGGGTGCATCACAGCTCCAGAATTAGGGTGAGTTGGAGTAGCATTTGGAGATATTTGTAAGCAAGATAGTAGAAATTATATATGTATATAGATATGCTCAAGATACCCCATGCCTGGCTATACCAGCGGATATGTGTAATTCGGCAACCAACGTGGCGAGATATGGAAGGCATAAATCGGACGGGTAACGAAGTCCAAGTGAAAAGAAAGATAAATGGCACAAATGTTACAAGGCAAGCTGATGCTGTTTTCACTACAAGTTAAGCTTGAAAAGTTCTAATACAATGATATTTGGAAAAGAAAGAAAGTGAGTGGATGTAAGGTGAGGGGATCAAAATGTCGGAATAAGAGTACCGCCCAAGTAAGATTGGAAGTACGGACGTAGAGTAAAGTATCATCGGATAATGGTATAAGTATACCCCTAAAGGGGGGAAGCGGGTACGAGAAATGCAAGTGTAAGACGAAGACAATCGACACTACAATGTCCTGGATACGGACGCTTGGACGACAGGTAAAGTTCTTTGCTGAGACAAGTTGGTAAGATCTAAAAGCTAGCAATAAAGGGGGTAGAAATTGGGATGGTAATTGGGATAGTGCTGAGAATTAAATGTGAAGATCCTAAGTGGTATGACATTGGAAAGTGAAGGCTTAAAGGGAGAGAAAATGACAAGGGAAAGTAACGAGTAACTTACGGAGATAGTGTGAAAGATAATACTCCTATGCGGGATTAGAAGCTAAAATGTGGGTAATAGAATTGTTCGCTAATGATAGCAAACCCCCCTATAGTAGGAAGTAAAAAAAGGAAGGAAAAGAAGTATGACCAGATAGATTGCAAGCGAATGTTAGTACAGAAGAGATATGTGAAGCAGTATGAACGAGGTATATATATAGGGCGGAATGAACCAGGAGAAGGGAAGATCGTGACTAAGATTGAATATACTTTGCACGAGTCATACAAGAGTGGTTATGTTACCTATGAACATTTGGGTGCTAGGGATGAAACCAAGCAAATGCTCGATGAGAAAAGTTGGGTTCGGTAATAACGGTACGGTGATAATACTTTGGGTGCCTTAAGGAAAGATGCAAAGATGGGTTAAGCAAACTTACCGAGAGGGAGTTAGTGACCGAGGGCAAACAAGACATGACTATGGTTGAACCAGAGACCTCCCCCGATACCGATTGTAAGATAAGAGAGATGAAGACAAATAAAACATAAGGATTAGTGAAGCTGCGCTACGGCATTTTGGGCTAATTTGGGCACTTTCGAATATTTTTGTGAAAGATCGCAACATAAGGTATAACTGAAAAGTTGAGAGCGAGATATGAGCAAAAGGGACAATAGAAGAGTTTGAACTAAAGATAAAGAAACGACACGAGATAATGTGCCTGGAATGTTACAAGTTGAGTAAAGGGAGGTTATAAGACGATTTAAGCAAGATGGTCAGAACTAGTTCGGCTGCTTTGGGAAGAGAGTGAATTTATGTGTCAGATTCTTTCAGATTGATATTAATTGATGATAGTTAAAGCAGGGGATGGCTATTAGCAGTTCAGAGACGACAGAAAGCATATGACGACAATCGACGTCGATACTTAGAATTCCGGGTTGGCGAGTGGGTATGCTTGAAGATGCCACCCATGAAAGATGTAAGGAGATCCGACAAGGAGAAGAAGTTTAACCGAGAGGTATTGGATCTTATTATATGTCTGGGAGGTAAAAAAAAAATATTGAGTACTAAGGACGTGGTTTCTGTTAAGGTATTGCAGCAGAACGATAACAGGGAAAAGATGACTTGCGAAGCTGAAAAGGAGGTGAAGGAAAAAAAAATGTGATTGATAGATGAGATTGCATGCCATGGTAGTAAAGGAAACCCCCCCGAGATCCTTATAAGACCCTATGCGATTAGTTGAACATTCGAGGACGAATGTTCTAAAGGGGGGAAGGATGTTATATCCCATATTTTGTACGTCGGAATATTTTAAGTTGGTTGCGACAAGTTATGGACAAGGCTATTTTTTTTCGACTTTGTTTTAAGGCATAAGTTGCTTATGATTTTATTGGTATGGAATATAAGGAATTTGGGGTTAAAAGTGAATAATGGAAAGTTAAACATTTCATGAAAATTTGGGGCTAGAAGTTGAAATTTATTTTTCATGAAATATAGGCCATGTGGCCGTGCAAGGTGGTGTGGGGTGTGGCCCACATGGATTAATTATATAAGTAGTATAAAATGACTAATTAATCATCTTCCACACTTGAGAAATTTCAAGAAAGTTGGGGAAAAAGAACAAGGAGCCATTCGGCCATGGCCTTGGCCGAACATGGTCCAAAGTTGTTGGTCATGAAAGATTATTTTCTTCTAGTTTCTCTACTAATTGGAAGGCCCTCTACAACGTGAACTAGTTGGTGGAGCAAGCAAAGCGTTCGTTTTTGCGGAACATAATTCTAGCCGAGGGAGAACTAGGTGGAAAAAGGTATGGTTCAATCTTATTTTTCATGCCTAATGGATGATTTGTACATGTTGTAGTATGTAGAAACGAATGAAAATCATGAAAGTAGGGATGTTGACGTTGAGCCGTGGATGTTGAGTTTTGGCCGTGTATGTGTTATGTTGGATAGAAGTGAAGAACTAATTTCATTTAGTATGTTTTGGTTGTTGTGTTGTGGATTCTATGATGCAAATGAAAGTTTAATGGTTCAAAATGAAATTACAAAAGCGTGTGGGCTGATTTGGAAGCTAATGTGAATCAAATATAGTTTCTTGTATTTACGAAGATAATGTTGTAACGTGTGAATTGTTGGCGTAGTCGATGAATTTGAAACAAAGAAATGTATCGTGTTGCTCTTGCCAAGTTTGGAAGGGTTCGGATGAAGTAGTGTATTGTTTGGATTGTTTGAATATTGTGTGGATTGGTTGAAGTGTTCTTGAATTTTATTTGAATGACCTCGGATTAGTATGTGAACATGTGCGCGTTGATGTCGGTTTGAATGTATGTGGTTGAATTGATCATAATTGGAATGTTGTCTAAATATATGGAGAAGGGTTGTTAATGTTAGAATGTGTTTTGAATTCATTATTAATGTTGTTTATAAGGATTGTTGGTATTGTTGTTGATGATATTGGCCGAGTTGAATTCTCGGGGTTGTTGAATTATGGGAAATGCGCCAAATTTCTCGTAGATAAAGTAATGGCTTGAAATTGAATTCTTTAGTGCTTGTGACTAATATTCGATGCCTAATGACATTGCTGTAGATTTTGAGAAGCCAAGACGTAAGATTGACTAGCGTAGGAAGCGGACGAGGTATGTAAGGTTTACCTCTTCCTTCTTTGGCATGTCTTAGATGTGATTAAGCTATGATAAGTTATGAGTCTCGGGGCGATTCCACTCCTATGATCCGAGCATGTATATGAGTCTTATTCATTTTTTTTTTTTGATGCTCGCTTTTAATATGGGCGGACTATGGTCCTTATGTCTGTTGTATGATTATATCTCAAAAGTTACACAAAGAGATTTGGTTGTAAAAGATTCTGTAACTATGAACGTCCGTAACTTTCTTAGACGAAACCGGATTGCGTTGATATGATCGCCAGTGATTCTATAACGTATTATGACGTTAACTTTCATGAGCGGGCCCGGATTGGTTGGATGCATATCCGTGGTCCCCGAGATTTTTCTTTGTATAGTCCTAACGACTTGTTTTTGAAAGAACGTAACATGATTTTCGTTTTGACTCTCGAGTGTCGGTTACTTACTTATCCATTGAGTCCGTGATGATGATTTATGTGCATATGGTTTCTCACTACTACGCTCGTGCAAGCTCAATATGTCTTTCACCGAGTCCCGGGCGGATGTACGTATTCGTGCAGTTATGACATTGTTCACCGAGTCCCTCACTAGAGGGCCGGGTACGGTATATATATGATGACTTCACCAAGTCCCTCACTAGAGGGCCGGGTACGGTATATATATGATATTTCACCAAGTCCCGAAAGGGCCGAGTACGGTATTCACCGAGTCCCGAAAGGGCCGGTGTACGGTATTCACCGGGTCCCTCATCACTAGGCCGAGTACGGTATATATGATCTTATTCACCGAGTCCCTCACTAGAGGGGGCCGGTATATATATATATATATATATATATATATATATATATATGCATATGATGACATGATGACTATATGCTCTCATTCACCGAGTCCCTCACTGGAGGGTCGGGTACGGCATGTATATGTAATAATATGATGATATGATATTGATACGCATGGTATATGATTCAAAGGCAAGTCTTTTGATCCTCTGGTTATTATACTTGCTTCTGTAAATCCCAGTTCGGTTACGACTCTGTTTAATGTATTTCATGCTTTACATACTCAGTACATATTCCGTGCGACCCCGCTTTCTTTGGGGGTGCGTTTCATGCCGCGGTACATGCGGATGAAATAAGATATTAGTATAAGATGTTCCAGCGGGATTGGTGAACTCCATTTCTTCCCGGAGTGCTGCCGAGTCAGAGCATATGTGTTATATCCCGTATTTTTGTACGTTGGATTATTCATAAGCTGAGGTGGGGTCCACATGTCGAGATTTTTTTTTTGACATATGACGAGTTATATGAATAATATATGTGAAGTTAACACAACTCAAGAAGGACCCTTGAGCCAAATCAAAGTGGAAGTCCCACAAGCAAATATTTTTAAGTAACGTTTTCGGGTGATCCGACTTTGAGGGCGAAACGGTATTATAAATTTAGAATTTGGAAAAATACAAAAGATAGAAGTTGTAGATAATTGAATTAGCTTTCCAACCATAGGTCGTGGGCCCACGGTGACATCGGATAAGGAGATATGAATATTTTAAAGTAGAAAGGTCAAGTCAACGGTGGATTCGGCCCAACCCGATTCCAAGTCGGGTGTGCCCAATACCCATGCCATTTAAGTGAAATTTTCCAGCTTTCTCCTTCATTTTTCAGACCAAAACGCCCAGAATTTTCAGAGATAGAGAGAGAGAGAGGAGAGGTGTTATATCCCGCATTTTGTACGTCGGAATATTTTAAGACAATCGCGGGAAGTTAAGGACAAGACCATCTTCGACCTTGTTTTAAGACGTAAGTCGTTTATGAATCATGTTGGAAGGAGACATTAAGGAAAATTTGGGGCCAAAAGTTATTTATAGAGAATTGGCCATTTTATGAAAATAGCCATAAGTGGCCGGCCACATGGAGTGTGGGCCATGGCCAAATGGATGGCTATTACATGTTGTTAAAAGATGACAAGGCAAGATAATTAGTCATCATTTTTTATTTGAAGAAAATTCTAGAAAATTGAAGAAAAGTGGAAAAAAAAAAAAAAAAAAAAAAAAAGAGAGAGAGGAGAAGCATGCACATGACCGGCCATGTGCATGCAATTATATATATATGTGAAGTCTTGAAAGGCAAGACAACTTGCCATTTTCATTCTAGAAAACAAAAGAAAGATGAAGAAAGAAAAGAGAGAGAGGGTCACGGCCAAGAGCTGGCCGGACTGCCCCTTGAAGGTGATCATGGAAAAATTATTTCCTTCTAGTTTTCTACTAATTGGAAGGCCCTCGACGACGTGGAGTAGTCGTTGGAACAAGAAGACCGCTCGTTGAGGCTATGTAGAAGCCTAGCCGAGGAAGAGGTAAGGTGAAGAAGATGATGTTCAATCTTTATTTTCTTATGTTATGTGTGTGTTATGGACGTTTGGATAGGTTGTGATGTGTTGAAATGGATGAAATTCATGATGTTGCGTATGTATGGGTGTTGGCCGAATGT
>NW_026726934.1:0-45229 GCF_029784015.1 Lycium ferocissimum
GAAGCTCGATGGAATTGGTCTTGTATCAGGTGGGTTATCTTCTTCTGAAGAGTTAACTGAGGAATCTTCGCTTGTCTCTACGCTTTCTTCCGTAGGATCAGTATCATATGAATCTTGGTCACTGGATCCTAGGGTATCATCCGCCTCTATATCATTTGTGGGTTGGGCCACGTAGAGGTTAGGAATCTTTTGGGTCGAGATCATCAAGTTTTCCAGCTCGGGTTCCTTTGAACCTTCCCCGAGTTCTTTCTTTCGTTTGGACTGCTTGTGGGCCGCCATAGAGTCTTTCCTTTCCCAGACCATTTTTGCAATGTCAAACTCAGGTTCATCATTTTGTTTTTGGGTAAAAGACATAGGGTCTCATTTTGTGGATGGGAACATAGTGAAAGAATGGTCAAGCTTTGGTGGTGAGTATGTTTGTGAGGACATGGGGAAAAAGGTGGGTTTTGATGGGCAGCTTTGTGTTTTTTGTGGTTCAAGGTGACCATATCTCAGTAGCTGTATTTGTTCTTTAAGGTCAGCCATTTCCTTTTGTTGTTGGTTAAAGAAGTGGAAAAGGGAAGTGCCTGGTGGACAAATCTCATACTGCATGTTTGTCATTCGCAATTCCATGGCTTTGATCAATCCAGCATGCTGAGAAGATACTTGTTCCACTTTTTTCTCAATTGTCTCCACCCTGCTCATCATATTGTTCTGTGTGTGAGCAACATTTCTGATGGAAGTGCTAATATTAGTTAACACTTTGTTTTGGCAAATGGCATTTTTGGATTGCCAATTGATTGTTGCTTCTACTTCACTTGTTGGTAGCTTTTCTCCAGTGGACAGTACAACATTTTGCCTTGGAATTTTTGGGGCTTGGGTTGCACCATCTTTTTCAAAAGGTTGTTGTGAAGGAAATTCAGGGGTGTTACTGGAACTTGAGGGGTTCATCATGAGTATTTCTGGCTTTGGGATATTTGGGTCTGAAGGTTTATGATATAAATTTTGTTTAGGGAGAGGTGGCCAGTTTTGGGGTTTATACGAAACAAGAAATTCATATTTTCCTGGATGGCTCAGTGAACCGATAGATGAATTTCCTTCTTCATACCTTGTTCGGAACTCTCTTTCAGAGTTTGTTCGGAACTCTCTTTCAGAGTTTCTCCCTTTTTTTCTTTGATTTGGCTCTTCTTGACCACTCTCACCTTAAAAAACCCAATAAAATAACCTTCTCTTTCCAGATGTACCAACCCACTTATAACCAAGCACACCAAGATGACCCTGAAACATTCACTTACCATCTCCCAAGTATCATGAGTGAACATGACTGGATAAAGCAGTTCGATAATGAAGGTCATGATGTATGGTGGTTCAAATGTTCTTTCACGGGATATCCGCCCATGGGATATCAAATGTACTTGGAATGTCTTGACAATGAAATTGAATGGGATGAACATCATGCAAGAAGAGCCAAATCAAAGAAAAAAGGGAGAAACTCTGAGAGAGAGTTCCGAACAAGGTATGAAGAAGGAGATTCATCTATTGGTTCACTGAGCCGTCCAGGAAAATACGAATTTCTTGTTTTGTATAAACCCCAAAACTGGCCACCTCTCCATAACCAAAATTTATATCACAAACCTTCAGACCCAAATATCCCAAAGCCAGAAATACTCATGATGAACCCCTCAAGTTCCAGTCACACCCCTGAATTTCCTTCACAACAACCTTTTGAAAAAGATGGTGTAAGGCATGCCCCAAAAATTCCAAGGCAAAATGTTGTGCTGCCCACTGGAGAAAAGCCACCAACAAGTGAAGTAGAAGCAACAATCAATTGGCAATCCGAAAATGCCATTTGCCAAAACAAAGTGTTAACTAATATTAGCACTTCCATCAGAAATGTTTCTCACACACAGAACAAGATGATAAGCAGGGTGGAGACAATTGAGAAAAAAGTGGAACAAGCATCTTCTCAGCATGCTGGACTGATCAAAGCCCTGGAATTGCGAATGACAAACATGCAGTATGAGATTTGTCCACCAGGCACTTCCCTTTTCCACTTCTTTAACCAACAACAAAAGGAAATGGCTGACCTTAAAGAACAAATACAGCTATTGAGATATGGTCACCTTGAACCACAAAAAACACAAAGCTGCCCATCAAAACCCACCTTTTTCCCCATGTCCTCACAAACATACTCACCACCAAAGCTTGACCATTCTTTCACTATGTTCCCATCCACAAAACGAGACCCTATGTCCTTTACCCAAAAATAAAATGATGAACCTGAGTTTGACATTGCAAAAATGGTCTGGGAAAGGAAAGACTCTATGGCGGCCCACAAGCAGTCCAAACGAAAGATAGAACTCGGGGTAAGTTCAAAGGAACCCGAGCTGGAAAACTTGATGATCTCGACCCAAAAGATTCCTAACCTCTACGTGGCCCAACCCACAAATGATATAGAGGCGGATGATGCCCTAGGATCCAGTGACCAAGATTCATATGATACTGATCCTACGGAAGAAAGCGTTGAGACAAGCGAAGATTCCTCAGTTGACTCTTCAGAAGAAGATAACCCACCAATATTCATGAATCAACCCAGAGAACCAGAAATCTCTGAAGTAGATGATGATCGTGATGGGATGACAGATGAGCCAATTCCAGAAAGAAGGCCAGAACCAACAACAGCAAAATTCGTTGGGACTGGATTCCATACTTTCAGTCTGGATGATATCAAAGTATCCAAATGGCCCCAAAGGATCCAAGATTTCTTCACTTGGATGGTGACAAAGAATCTTGTCGAACGGGAAAAATACATGATCCTGTCAGAATTCATTTCAAGGTTCTCCGAAATTCTCAGAGATTGGTGGAATTCCCTTGGGACACAAGACAAAAATATGTTTCTCACATCCCAAGACTTTGCTTACAACATTAAAATACTCCAAGAGGTATTTTGTGGAGATACCGGCCAAAGGCAAGAAAAACTAAGGAGATAGTTCTTCGAAATGAAATACGTAGCATTTGATAGAGATGTCATCGATATCCATTTTCAGAAGATGGGTAAAATGTTCTTTGAGTTAGGCGGAGAAGCTAGTCTCAAGCAAGCCTTTGTTTCATCACTTCCAAAGATGTTAGCAAGCCGGACCATGACGATCGTTGAGGAGAAGTTTCAATCAATAATGATCCCACCGGTCGGCTACATCAGGCAAGCAATATTTCTAGCGTTGGATGATATCTGCACAAAAAGATCTGTTTTGAAGCAGATTATACGAAACAATCCAGCCCTTGATAAAGCTTGCGAAAAGTCTGACCTAATTACTGGGTCAAGCTGTTCGTGCCATATCCCCAGACGAAATGGGAGATTCAAGCAATTCAAATGGCCAAGGCCTTCAGGGGAAGGATCCCAGTTCAGGAGGCGCACAAAATATTTCATGAGGAGGAGCCCAGGCAAGTCCCGAAAAAATGATAGATACTTCATCTGCAACAGGATTGGGCATTATGTAAAAAATTGTCCCTAATCTAGAAGGTCGATCAAGCTGTTATATCCCGTATTTTGTACATTGGGACATTCCGAGTTAACTGCAACAAGTTAAGGACAAGACTATTCCGGGATACGAGGTAGAGACTTTTAACCTCCGATATTGTTTTAAGGCATAAGTTGCTTATGATTTTATTAGCATGGAATATTAAGGAAAATTTAGGGTTAAAAGTGAATTAAGGAGAGTTATTATTTCATGAAACCAAGCCAAGTTGGCCGTGTGGCTTATGGGTGGCTCCCACCCATGGCTTGGCCAAATTTAATTCATCCAAGTCATGTGTGGGGCATGGTACACTTGGATGAATTATATATGCTCATATTAGATGACAAGCAAGACTAGTATTCATCTTTTCAACACTTAGAAGCTTGGAGAAACATGGAGAAAAAAAGAGAGAACCATTCGGCCAAGGGCTGGCCGAATATGGTGGCATAAAATCTTGATCAAAAAAATATTTTCTTCTAGCTTTTCAACCAATTGGAAGGTCCTTATTAACGTGGAGTAGTTGTTGGGGTAAGCAAACCATTCATTCATGCAAGACACAACCCTAGCCAAGTTGAAGAACTAAGTGAAAAAGGTAAGGTTCAATCTTCTTTTACATGTGTTATGGATGATTTGTGCATGTTGTAGTATGTAGAAATGAATGAAATTCATGGAACCATGGGTGTTGGTGCTTGGCCGTATGTGGGCTGTTTGGTATGACAAGGAATGAACTAAATTTACTTAGTGTTTTGGTTGTTGTTGTTATGGATTCTATGATGAAAATGAAGATTTAATGATTCAAGTGGAAGTGGAAACCGTTTGTGGGCTGATTTAGGAACTAATGTGATTTTAATATAGTTTCTTGTATTTAGGAGAATAATGTTGTTAACGTGTGGAATGTTGGTGTAGTTCATGAATTTGGAAGAAAGAAATGTGTTGTTGTTGTTCCTATTGAAATTGGAGGTTTCGGGTTATGTGGTATAGTGGTTGGGTTGTTTTGAATATCGTGCGGATTGTTTGAAGTGTTCTTGAGTCTTGTTTGAATGGTTTCGAATTAGTACTTGAATGTGTGAGCCTTAGTGTTGGCTTAATTGTAGGTGGTTGATTTGAATGTAAATGAAATGTTGTCGAATTATGTTGAAAGGAGTTACTAATGTTAGAATACGTTTTGAATTAATTGTTGATGTTGTTAATATGGTTGTTGGTATTGTTGTTGAAGATTTGGCCGAGTTGAATTCTCGGGGTTGTTGAATTTATAGGGGAAATGCTGCCCAAATTTCTGTAAATGAAGTACTAGCTTAGAATTGGATTCCTAAGTGCTTATGACTAATGTTTGGTGTCTAACGACGTTGTTGTAGATCTTGGGAAGCCCGAGACTTAAGTTCGGATTAGCTTAAGAAGCGGACAAGGTATGTAAAGCCTAACCTTTCTTTCTTTTGGCATGTCTTAGTGGTAAGTAGGCTATGATACGAGCCTCGGGGTAACTCTATTCTTAAGATCCGAGCATGTCTACGATTCTTATTCACTTCTTAATGTTGGCATTCTTAATGTAGTCGAACTATGGTCCTTATGTTTTTGGTATGATTGGATTTCAAATGTTGCATAAAGAGTTTTTGCTCTTAAAAGATTCTATGTCGTATAAGGTCCCTAACTTTCATAAATGGGCTCGGATCGCTTCGATACGTTCGTAGAGGATTCTATAGCGTATAATGTCCGTAACTTTCATAGGCGGGCTCGGATTGGTTTGATACTTGTCCGTGGTCCCCGAGACTTTCCTTTGTTTAATTCTAACGACATTAGAAAGGACTTAGCATGACTATCACCTTAACCCTCGGGTGTCGATTACTTACTTATCTATCGAGTCTGTAATGATGATTTTTATGCATATGGTTACTCACGACTCTGCTTGTGCATACTGTTGTTACATCTTTCGCCGAGTCTCGGGCTGGTTATGTCATCGTGCGCACTATGCTATATTCCGGAGTATGTGTGTTATGGTTCACCGAGTCCCTCGCTAGAGGGCCGGGTACCGTTTATATTCTGGTATTATGATGTGTTATGGCGTTATTATGTGTATGGAGATATCTTTGGGTTACGGAGATATGAAATCTTCCGGAGTATGATGTGTTATGGCGCCAATGACGGGTGGGCGACCATATTCCCTGAGCCCTTGCATGATTTGTGTTTTAAAAAGTAAGCATTTTGATATTTTGTACTTATTTTCTGTACTTCTTGTTCCGATTATGATCCTGTTTACTGTATTTCATGCTTTGCATACTCAGTACATATTTTGTATCGACCCCCCTTTCTTCAAATTTGCGTTTCATACCGCAGGTACGGATATTCGTTTTGGTAATCCGCCGACTTAGGATTTCCATTTAGCTATCTTGGAGCGCTCCCTTGTTCCGGAGCCTATATTTTGGTACAAATGCTTTCGTTACATATGTATATGTATATGTCTTTCAGGGGTACGGCGGGGCACTGTCCCGTTATATGATTCTGTTATTACTCTTAGAGGTCTGTAGACACATATGTGTGGGTTGTGGGTAGTTATTGTACAGTTGTGTCTGTGTGGTTTGTGTTCTGGATGTCCCCCTGTATTATGATAGCCTTACCGGCTTATGTGTGATATATATGCTTATATGCGACGGTTTGAGACGACGTCTGATCTTCGTATATGTATCCTCTGCTGAAAGTTGTGACTACGATATGTATATATATTTGTGACAGCTTTGGGGCGACGTATTACTTTTCTGTATGTATAAGTTATTTGTATGCTGATTCTGCTTAATAGGTGTGTACGAGTGCCCATCTTGGGCACTAGTCACGGCCTACGGGGTTGGGTCGTGACAAAAGTGGTATCAAAGCAGTTCGTCCCAGGGATTGTCTATAGACCGTGTCCGGCAGAGTCTTGTTTATGGTGTGAAGCCGGCCACACTTATAAACAGGAGGCTGCGGGGCATTTAGGAATCAGTGACCCTTCTTCTGTTTTAGATCGTGCGATAGAGCCAAGTTATAGGGAATCTCTGAGATTCCTTATACTAACTTTTGATTTCAGCAGAAGGACGACATCGACAGAAGAAAGTGATTGACGATATTGGAAGTTACAAAGCACGCAGGTAAGCAAAGGCACGAAAGGTATATGTCGGGTAAGGTATCGAGGTGCGATTGAAATGTAAAGTTAAAAATTGGAAGGGAAAAGTGGACAGGAAAGGGTAACAGGTGCAGTTCGAGTTGGACATACGAGGTAAGTCCATCATTTTCATACTGTTGTTGATATTGGGAGCCCTGTGTGGCTGTGATATGATATGATATATATATATATATATATATATATGTTGGCCCTGTGAGGCATTGTTGGTATTTCCTGCGTGCAGGTTTGAGATAGTAAGAAATATAGAGGAAACTCTGCCAAAATTTTCCCAGAAATAAAAGAGAATGAGATATGGGTTTGTGATATGCCTTGAAAGGTTGTGTCTATAGTAAGGATAGGATTTGACTAAGTTTGATACAATACTAAAAACTAAAATAGAATTAAAATGCAAGAAAAGAAAAGGATAGATAATTTGACACAACTTAAGACCTAATTTAGCAACCAAAGTTATAGAAAACTAAGACCTCTAAATTAAGAACAAAAGAAACACCAAACTCTTGGATGACCAAGAGGGATTTGGAACCCCAAAGGGTAACCAATCCTCTCAACAAGTATTCAATCATAAGGCTAAACAAGCTCTCACACTCAAAGTGTTTACAATCTCAAAATATCAATATTCAAAATAGTCTAAGTCTTCCAAATGAAATAAACTACTATTTATACTAAGGCTCAAACGAAGACAACTACACTATTACAATTTTACACAATGAAGTAAGGGCCTTGTTTAGGTGTCTTCTTTATAGAAAACAAAACTTGAATTTGCAATTCTTCAAGTAATGGCCACATTGCAAGCATGACCATCTTCAACCCTCTTCTCCAAACCATCCTCCCAGTTTTTGCTATCATGAACAATAGTGAAATCTTCCATGAAGGTGCTAGAGTATATTCAAGTATGTCTCTCCTCATGAACAATGCTTGAAACAAGGGCCTTGAAGTTTCTTCTTTCTTCAAAATCTTGTAAAAGGTCTTGATGCCACTTGCCATTGTGTATCATTCTCTCCTTCTTGAAGAGAATTTGTCCTCAAATTTGCAAGGGATCATCATCTTGAACCACCATCTTAGAATTTGTCCTCAAAGAGAGATCACACACATGTTGAAGGTGTTATGAACTTGGTATTCGGGTGGAAGAGCAATTTTGTATGCATTATCATTGAGTCGTTCAAGTACTTCAAATGGACCATCTCCTCTAGGCATCAACTTGGTCTTTCTTTTGTTGGGAAACCTCTCTTTCGAAAATGTACCCAAACCCAATCACCGGTTCAAGCACACTCTTTTTGCGACCTTTGTTTGCTCTCTTCGCCGTTTCTTGATTCCTTTTCTCAAGGTGAAGCCTTGCCTTTTCATGATCTTCTTCATGGCCTCGGCTCGTTTGTTGCCATCTAAACTCAACACAACATCTTGAGACAATGGGGTTAGATCTAAAGGGGTTAGGGGTTAAAACCATAAACCACTTCAAAGGTGACATGCCAATAGTGCTATGAATGACTCTATTGTAAGCAAATTCAACTAAAGGCAATTGATCTTCCCAAGATACTAGTTTCCCTTTAACCATGGCCCTAAGCATAGAACCTAAAGTCTATTGACAACTTCGGTTTGGCCATCGGTTTGTGGGTGACAAGAGGTAGAAAATAACAATTTAGTACCAAGTCGTCCCCACAATTCTTTCCAAAAGTGGCTAAGGAATTTGGGATCCCTATCGCTCACAATGGTTTTGGGAATACCATGCAACTTAACCACATGTTCAACAAACAAAGATGAAATATGAGGAGCATCATCAACTTTATGACAAGCAATGAAATGAGCCATTTTAGAAAATCGATCAACCACAACAAAGATGCTATCTTTTCCCCTTTTGGTTCTAGGCAAACCCAACACAAAATCCATCGAAATATCAACCCAAGGTTGTTGAGGGGTGGGGAGAGAGGTATACAAACCATGGGGAAGGAGTCTAGACTTAGCACCGCGGCACTCAATGCATTGGCCACAAATTTTAGCCACATCCCTCCGCATATGAGGCCAATAAAATTTCTCCTCAAGAATTCCCAAAGTCTTATCAATCCCAAAATGTCCCATTAATCCCCCATTGTGTGCCTCCCTCACAAACAATTCCCTCCAAGAGCTCATGGGCACACACAAACGCTTGTTTTTGAACAAGAAACCATCAAACCTAGAATAGGGAGTAGAAGACCTATCCCTAATCCACTTCTCCCTTTCCCACTCTTCGCAATCTAAATAGATCTTGGCAAAGACGGGGTCCTCGGGATACAATGTCTTCAAGCTTTCAAAACCCATCAATTTGGAAGACAAGGTGTTAATCAAAACATGTTTCCTTGATAAGGCATCCGCCACTACATTCTCCTTTCCCTTTTTGTATTGGATTACATAAGGGAAGGTTTCAAGGAATTCAACCCATTTAGCATGCCTTTTGTTCAACTTTCCTTGGGCCTTAAGATGTTTTAAGGACTCATGGTCGGTCCTAATCACAAACTCTTTAGGCCACAAGTAGTGTTGCCAATTACCCAAAGCTCTAATCAAAGCATACAACTCAAGATCATAGGTGGTGTAATTCAACGTCGCACCCTTAAGCTTTTCACTAAAATAGGCAATGGGTTTTTGGTCTTGCATCAAAACGGCACCAATACCTACTTTGCTAGCATCACACTCAATTTCAAAGATTTTGTCAAAATCGGGTAATTGCAACAACGGTGCGGAGCTAAGCATTTGTTTCAACGTTTCAAAAGCCTTTGCTTGCTCCACACCCCAAGAAAAAGGTTTATCCTTTCGGATTACCTCGGTCAAAGGAGCGGCTATGGTACTAAACCCCTTAACAAACCGCCTATAAAAACTAGCCAATCCATGAAAACTTCTAATATCACCAATGGATTTAGGAGTTGGCCAATTCTTAATAGCGTCTATTTTGGATTCATCAACCTCAACACCCTTTGAACTCACAACAAAACCCAAGAAAACAACTTCATCAACACAAAAAGAGCATTTAGCAACATTAGCATAAAGTTGTTCTTGTCTAAGCACTTCAAACACACATTTCAAATGAATAACATGCTCATCCATGGTTTTACTATACACCAAAATATCATCAAAGTAAACAACCACGAATTTGCCAATAAAAGGTTTCATGACATGGTTCATCAAACGCATGAAAGTACTAGGAGCGTTAGTGAGACCAAATGGCATCACCAACCATTCATATAGACCAAACTTGGTCTTGAATGCGGTTTTCCACTCATCTCGGGTTTCATCCGGATTTGATGATACCCACTCCTAAGATCTACCTTGGAGAATATGCATGAACCATTCAACTCATCAAGCATGTCGTCAAGACGAGGTATGGGATGGCGATACTTTACCGTTATCTTGTTAATGGCACGACAATCAACACACATGCGCCATGATCCATCTTTCTTTGGAACCAAGATCACGGGCACGGCACAAGGACTCATACTTTCTCGCACAACTCCCTTTTCAAGGAGCTCATCCACTTGCCTTTGAAGCTCCTTAGTGTCATCCGGGTTGGCTATAATAAGCCGGTTTGTTGGGCAATTGAGAACCGGAACAAAGTCAATTTGGTGTTCAATTCCCCTCAAGGGCGGTAACCCCTTTGGGAGTTCCGTTGGGAACACATCATCAAATCCTGCAAAAGAGAAGAAATAGAACTAGGAAAAGAAGGAGTTAGTTCATTTGTGTGCAATGCATAGTCCCTATGCATGAGGAGAATCACCGGTTGACGCTCCCCCAATTCATCCCTAATTTCCCCACAATTTGTCAAAAGAGACACCTTGGTTTTTCCTCTAAGCTCTCCTTTATTTCCACTCAACTCTTGAGAACTACCCTCCTCTACTCCCTCTCCCTCCACATTCTTCTTTTGCAATGCACTACGACCCTTCTCCTTCAACTCCCTCATTTTGTTATAGATCTCACCCACTTGGGAGGGGTCATGGGATTTAAGATATGTTTGACACCATTGTGGACAAGGGTGTATTGGTTAGTTCTCCCATTATGGTTGACGGACCTATCATATTGCCATGGTCGGCCAAGTAGAAGATGACACGCTTGCATGGGAACAACATCACATAACACCTCATCGTGATACTTCCCAATCGTGAATTTGATGATAGCTTGCCGAGTCACCTTCAATTCACCACATTCATTGAGCCATTGAAGTTTGTAAGGGTTTTCATGGCGGGTGGTGGGAAGTTTCAAGAAATCAACAAGGGTGGTACTAGCAACATTGGTACAACTCCCACTATCAATGATCATGATGCTAGTGTTTTGATTAATGATGCACTTTGAATGGAAGAGATTTTCCCGTTGACTTGGGTCATCCATTGCTTTGCTTATCATGGTCCTTCGCACTACATAGAGAGGTACAATGGGCTCATCATCACCCTCAACACCATCCCCTTCACTATCACGTTGTTCATTCTCATGATCGCCCTCGTCATCTCCTTCCTCACATTCTTCCTCATCCTCACTATAAGTGTCTCTCAAAATAAATGCTCTACGATTAGGGCATTCACTTGCTCTATGACCGAAACCATGACATTTAAAGCATTGAATAGGAGTTTTCGTACCTCCTTCTTTTGGAGCAAACTTCGGAGGTTGTTTGTCAACTTGCTTCTCAACTTGAGGATTCTTCACAAATGGTTTCTTGGCTTCTTGCATGGGACCCTTATTCTTTTGCCAATTGGATGAGGAAGCTCCTCGTTCTTTGTTATTGTTCCATGAACTCACATAGCCCCTTGACTTATTGATTTTGTCTTCCTTGAGACCCTCCTCTATTTCAATAGCCGCTTGAAGGGTCTCTTCAATGCTCCCATAGTTGTGGAGTCTCATTTGTGAGACAATCTCACCATTTAACCCGGCTCGGAACCGAGTCATGGCATTTAGCTCATCCTCGTCAAAGTCGATTCTCATCTTGACAATTTGGAACTCATCATAGTATTCTTCCACACTCTTTTTGCTTTGCCTTAAAGTATACACCTTCTTGAGTTGTTCTTGCTTGTAGCGTTCGGTGACATACTTACGCCGCATGGCGTCCTTCAATTCATCCCACGTCGGGGTGGGAGGAAGCCCAACAATTCTTCTCGCCTTCACTTGAGTTTCCCACCATGTGGAGGCATACCCTTCGAATTGAGCAATGGCATAAGACGCCTTTTTCACCTCGGACATGTCATTTGTCAAGAAGATTCTATCACAATGCATTACCCAATCAAGAAATGCATCGGGGTCACTTCCGCCTTTGAAGATTGGGAGAGTAACCTTGATAGAATTGAGACTCGTGTCTCGCCCTCCTCCATAACCATGGTTTCCATTCAAATCTCCATCATCATCATAACCTCGATGGTCACGACCTTGGTACCCTTCACGAGCTTGGTACCCTCTTTGCCTACCCATGTGAGGGTTAGGACCATGCCTTCCACCCCTCCCTCGATAACCTCCTTGTGCTTGCCCTCGTGGCCTCCAACCTTGGTCACCATATAGTTCGTGCTCAAGTATAGCTTCTTCTATCTCGTCGTCATTTGGTTGTTGGATGTTTGGACGGTTTTGGGGTGACATTGGTGCATTTAGGTGTGGATCATTAGGGGGTGGATCTTTGGATGTGGGTCATTTGGAGTTGGAACTTGTGGGGGTGGGTTGTTCCGTTTGGCCTATGGGAATGTTGTTTGGTGGAGTGATGGTTGTGTTTTGAGGAGTGTTTTGGGGAGTGGGGTTATATAGATGATGGAAGGTGCCGGGTGACAATGTAAGTGAAGTGCTTCGAGTAGCTCACTTGTGCCTCCTTGGTATTGCACTCGGGGCGAATACGAGACCTCCCTACTACCTCCTTCAATCGCTTCCACCCTACTTCCCAAATTTTCCATTCGACTACCCATGTTTTCCATTCGACCATCCATGTTTTCCATTCGACCACCCATACTACCCACCTTATCGTTCAAGGCTTGCAAGGCCCTCATTACATCAACTAATGTGAGTTCCCCGGTGGGAACTTGTGTTTCATTCTCCGTAGCCATGGTACCTATTAAGACACTCAACAAAACAAGCAAACACGTTAGATTAGTAAAATCAACTCACAATCGCTCAAGTATGCGCACCTTGAATGGCCTCACAAATTGCTTCCGCCAAAGATTGCGTGCTTGTTAATGTCGACTAGTCACAAGGGTTCAAATTCTACTCTTGGTCGGAATAGATTTTGTTAGACTAAGAAAGATGGACGACTCAATTCAATCTAACGGACTTGAACCAAGAAATTAACAACGAAGCAAAAACAAAGGAAAGCACGAAAGAATTGGCACGAAAAAAATGCGGACACAAGAACTAGCAAACACAAGTAGGAACAACTACTAAATGGCTACTAGTTGAGAGACACAAGAAAATGGAATGCTAAAAATCGGAAAATAAATCGAATTTCGGGCCCGGGTAGGTGATAACTTAAAAACGTGGTCTTGAAGTCCCAAATGATCCAAGGTATCAATTTGAAATAATGGAACTTTTAAAATTTCTATACTCTTTTTTTTTTTTTTTTTTTTTTTTTTTTTAATATAGTAACAAACCCTAGGCTAGATTTGATAGAACAAATCTAATCCAAGCTCTGATACCAATTGATACAATACTAAAAACTAAAATAGAATTAAAATGCAAGAAAAGAAAAGGATAGATAATTTGACACAACTTAAGACCTAATTTAGCAACCAAAGTTATAGAAAACTAAGACCTCTAAATTAAGAACAAAAGAAACACCAAACTCTTAGGATGACCAAGAGGGATTTGGAACCCCAAATAACCAATCCTCTCAACAAGTATTCAATCAAAGGCTAAACAAGCTCTCACACTCAAAGTGTTTACAATCTCAAAATATCAATATTCAAAATAGTCTAAGTCTTCCAAATGAAATAAACTACTATTTATACTTTTTTTGACACAATGGCTCAAAAGAAGACAACTACCTAAAAAATATTTTCCAAAACTTGGGTATAAACTTTTGAAGTAAGGGCCTTGTTTGGGTGTCTTCTTTTGAAGGAGCTCAAGAAACATGAACATTCAATTCTTCAAGTAATGGCCACATTGCAACTCATTTGACCAAATCTTCAACCCTCTTCTCCAAACCATCCTCAACTCCCTATCATGAACATGAAACCCACTAAAGGTCTAGACTATATTCAAGTACCCAACAATCTCTTCATGAACAATGCACAAAATTTGAAGATTTCCCTAACGTACTAAGGAACAAGAATCTAATAACAAAACAACAAAACAAACACAAAAGGTTTTGATGAAAATTTGAATTTTTTTTTGTATCAAAGTTGCAAGTATGGCTGACCTTGAGAACAAATAAGTCCAAGCTACTGATAATTGATGGTAATAGTAATTAGGAGGTCGATATCGATATGGTAAAAAGAATTTGGAAAGAGGATAATTTGTGATATTAAGAGATGATTTAGCAAAAAGTTATAGAAAATCTTGATAGAGTGTTATATTAAGGTACCAAATTCCTAGGATAAGCGAGGGATAAATCATGATAGTTTATAGTTCAGAAGAAACAATAGTATGATTGAGACAAGAGTTTTACATAGGAAAAAGAATATTCAAAATATGAATGTCTTGATAAGAAGAAGAGAGATATTAAGGATAAGAAAGCAAAATGACAAGGGCTTAATGAAAAAGGGTAAGAAGTGTTACACTATAAGATTGATTTCAAGAATAGGATATTATGTGAATATAATAAGGATTGTTATGAAAATGAGCAAAGCCTAGCGAGGAAGCGACTAAAGGATATGACGTGATCTATGTGACTAAAGTATGAAGGTGAGCTATTGATCCGAAAAAAAGGAGGGATTTATGAAGCTCTTCTATAGGGAAAGTTTAGAATAGAGATTATGAGATAACGGAAATGATAGCGAGCACAAAAGAAGAAAAGGTTAATTGGAGAAGGAGATGAAAAGAAAAGCGGGCAAGATAATAGTGCAGTAATAGATTATGACATGTGTAGCCGAGAACACGAGTAGTATCAGTGACGGAACTGTGAAAGACCAAACTATAGAAAGATGAGCAACGAGGTAGAATGAGTGCTAGGAAATGACTGGTATGATAAGAACAAATAGGGATGAACAGAATATGATTTGAAAATGAGAAAGGGATTATGTAGGAGTAGTATTTTTCGAAGGACATAGAGGTATTATAAAATTCCTCGTGTGCAGAAAAGAAGGATGGACATAGGCGGAGAAATATGGTAAGGGATACTAAAGGAAGCACCCAAGATAGACGTAATTAAATGAGTACGAATATGGAACGAAAAGGGGAATACATAGTTATGAATTTAAAGGTGTAGTGCGACGACATAGTGATAAGATAAGACCATTATTGAGACAAACTTGGTATATTTTTGAGTAAGTTAGAAGTCTGTGTTGGGTACACGATAAGGGTAAAAAGGCATAAAGCATAAAGGGGTCTTTGCGTGCACACGACTCACCTCGAAAATAATGGAATCTTTAAGCGACAAAGACGGTAGGCTTAAGGAACAGATAGTGCAATATAATTTCATCAAAAGAAACAGGTGATATAGGTTGAGATAAAGATACTACTTCAAGAGAACTTTGGACACTTATCGTTGGAATATAAGTGCCACCTAACAGAGAATTTGGAATGCCTACAAGTATTAGATAATTATTGGTTGGAGTAAGAGACCCTTTCTAATTCGGAAGGAGATGTGTTATGAGAACGTTTTGAAATCTGTTAAGACTTCAACTTACTCCAAATTAGGTGATGAAGGTCATGCGGTGAGGTGGACGCTATCATACTAGCATTAGAGCATCGTATTTCATCAGAGTCCCAAAGGTTAAGCGTCTTTGAGTGGGAGAAATTTCGGGATGGGTGACCACGGGAAGTGTACTAAAAGTCCTATAGAGTTGGACATAGGAGAGACAAATGGGAAGCTAGGGTAGCCTAAGAGAGAATTAGAGTATACGAGTGGGCGGGAACCTTAAGAGGTTACATAGGACGAGGGGAGAGATGAACTAGTGAAGAAAAAAAATGCATCACGACTTTAGGAGCAGGGTAAGTTGAATAGCGTTTGAAAATATTTTGTAAACAAGATGGTAGCAAGTATGTATACGTATGTATATGATATCCCATACATGGCTATATTAGCGGGTATGTGTATCCCAGCAATCGACGTTGCGGCATATTGGAAGGCATTAATCGGACAGGGTAACGAAGCTCAAGTGGAAAAAAATGGAACAAATGTTATAAGGCAAGCTAATGCTGTTTTCACTACAGGTTAAGCTCGGAAAGTTCTAATACAATGATGTTTGGAAAAGAAAGAAAGTGAGTAGAGGGAAGGTAAGGTGACCAAAATGTCGAAAAAAGCGAAAGAGTAAGAAATATGAGGGAGTAAAGCCTCCAAGAGAGACTACGGGCAAAGCACGGCACTATTTGGATAAAAATTTGAGGGTAGGCGTGTGAGAGGGATAGAGCGTGGTAGTATGGAACAAAAGAGGAATGTATGGGGTTAAAGAACAAACTTCGAGAAGTGGGACGAAAGGATAGTGACCACGACGATGGATATCTAAAAATTATTGGTGTATTGGGACCTCCTTAAAAAAAGTGAGGGGGGGGGGGGGGAGAGAACATATTGGACTTGAAAGGGATTATGGCGTTCTTATGCTCCAGAAGGGGAAATTTATTAGCTTGGAGCCAGAGTTCGAAACGATCGCCAATACAAGGAAATCGAAGACACGTATACTTGTGTTATGAGAGAATCGTAAGGGAGTAAGAATTTTCGTAGCCCTATGCTTTTGTGTTGTATTGTAAGATTTGAGAGATAAAGGTTAAAGAACCAGTTGTGGCAGAAAGCTAAAGGAATAGTTGTGGCAAGAGCCCAAGGATTTAGTTTGAACTCGAATTATGAGTTGCCATAAGTGTAGTTTATCTTTGTGAAGGATAGCAAGGGTGCGAGAACCATTTCGTATATACATACTTTGGATCGATGGAAGTAGTCGGGGAAGGAACTAGGAGGAATAGTTAAGGGACATAACCATTATACTCACTAGCGTCAAAGTCATGTTGGGTGAGCACTCGGAATGTAAAGGTAAATGGTGACAAGGATGTAAGGACTAATGACGACCATCGAACCCGCAAGTGAGTCTTATCCGATTAAAGGCTATGGCATAGAGAGACCCTCGCGCTCACATCTATTACGCGCGAGGTGCCCGAACGTACTTTGGAGGTATTCGAAAGGCTGGGGAGAGGATATGTTGCGAGACGGACGGTGAGCGTACCATTATTGATATTTGCGAGCCGGTGTAATTGATCATTTTCCACTTGTTGAGTTTTCTTATAATAATAGCTACCATTCTAGTATCCAGATGGCGCCATATGAGGCGTTGTATGGCAGGAAGTGCAGGTTACCGATTGGCTGGTTCGATGTTGGCGAAACTAAGTTAATTGGCCCAGATATGACTTAGCAAGTAGTTGACAAAATAAAACTCATTCGGGAACGGTTATTAGCAGCTCAGAGTCGACAGAAGTCACATGCAGATAATCAACGTCGACACTTAGAGTTCCAGGTCGACGATTGGGTATCTTTGAAAGTGTCACCCATGAAGGGTGTTACGAGATTCGGCAGAAAAAAGGGAAGCTATGCCGAGGTACATTGGGCCTTATCAGATTGTCCGTAGAGTAGGCCAGGTTGCCTACGAATTGGACCTACCATCTGATTTGGAGGTAGTACATCCAGTCTTCCACGTGTTAATGCTTCGTAAATGTATGGTGACCCTTCCCAGTATTTCCCATGGATGATATCCGGTAACGGTAAGGATTTATCCTACGAGGAGCGACCTATAGCCACACCGGGTCGTCGAGTGAGAAGGTTGCTTACTAAAGATGTGGCTTCCGTTAAGGTATTGTGGCAGAATAATAACAAGGAAGAAATGACTGGGAAGCCAAAGAAGAGATAAAGAATAAGTATCCCTACTTATTTCCTATGCCCCCAGGCAATCTAAACTCCTTAATTGGTTGTGTTGATGGATGAATGAACTGTACGTGATAGCTATAAAAGCAACTCCCCCGAGGTTCTTATGAGGCCCTGTAGGACTAGTTTAACATTCGAGGACGAATGTTTCTGAGGGGGGAAGGATGTTACACCTTGGAAAATTTCGCGTTATCAAGACCGTGACTGACTTAGTATGAGCTCGGGGAGAGGTAGAGACTTTTACACCAGGATTATGGATGAAGATTATGTTATCGAGCATAAGAACATATACATGACATTTGGAGAGTGTATGGAGTAATTTGGGGTTAAAATGATCACTCGATATTATTTCATGAAACTCAAACCATGAGTTAAGGTGGAGCCCACATGTTAGGACTTTTGTAAAGGATATATTAAAAGTGATACAAGTAGTACATGGAAAGTTAAGCAAGTCCTATTAGATGAAGGACCCATAAGCCAAATATGGACATAAGGAGAAAAGGACGATTTAAGGAAACGTTTTCGGATGATCTGACTTGGAGGGGCAAACACGGTATTATAAGTTTGGAATTTGGAAACACACCAAGAATAAAAGTTGTAGATAATTGAATGATCTTTCCAACCATAGGTCGTGATCCCTCACACGATTTCGGAATTGAGAGTTATAGCCATTTTAAGAGCAAGACCCCAAGCTGCTAAATGGTTCCGCGGGCCCCACATGAATAAGTCGGTAGAACCGACCTAGGGGGGCTATAAATACCCCATCAGCCCATTGTTTTCAGCATATTAACATTCCAAAGAGTCCTAGAAGACTCTCAAAACATCTCCCAAGAATTATAGTCCGATAAATCAAGAATTTAACAAGATTACGCCAAACTAGTCCGTGAAAGGTAATTGTTCTTGCTTCTACTTAAGTTTGGCATTGGAGAAGGTTGATGTGGCTGAGTTTTTTTCAAGTATAAGGTATTTTATTTATCCCATCTTTTATGTTGAGTTTATTTGAAGGTCTAGCAAGCCTTAAAAATGAAACTAGTTATGGAGAAAAGGTCATAGAGTGTTGTATTGTACTTGTTGTGTTTATGGGCTGTTTTGAACATGTTGTGGCCGTGTGGATGGACTAATTTACGCATATAAAAATGGTATCTAACATTGTTGGCGTATTGATGAGATTATACTCCTTGATTGGGATGGAAGAAAGTGCATATTGTTGTTGTATGTTGAAAAACGTCGTGTGGGAAGTTTATGGAATATGTTGGTATGAATAATAGTGTTGTTGATGTTGGTATTATTGTTGTTGTTGATTGGTTGCGAATTGTAATTTTGGGCTAGGCATATAAACATGGGAAATGCGCCCGATTTTCGTAATATAGAATAGTTTGATTTGAAATTTGGAATGAGTGTGCAATAAAGAGTCTAACGTTAGTGTAAATCCTTTTAAGTGTAGGCTTATGAGCTTGGACGAATAAGCGTATCTAATAAGAGGTGGAACAGGTACGTAAAGCCTAACCTTTCTTTCTTTTGGCATGTCTTAGTTGTAAGTAGGCCATGATACGAGCCTCGGGGTAACTCTATTCTTAAGATCCGAGCATGTCTATGATTCTTATTCACTTCTTAATGTTGGCCTTCTTAATGTAGTCGAACTATGGTCCTTATGGTTTTTGTATGATTGGATTTCAAATGTTGCATAAAGAGTTTTGTTCCTAAAGGATTCTATGT
The DNA here is from genome assembly GCF_029784015.1 of Lycium ferocissimum. NCBI lineage: Eukaryota > Viridiplantae > Streptophyta > Magnoliopsida > Solanales > Solanaceae > Lycium > Lycium ferocissimum. The sequence goes on from NW_026726934.1 coordinate 19,349, forward strand.
CGCATAATGTCCGTAACTTTCATAGACGGGCTCGGATCGCTTCGATACGTTCGTAGAAGATTCCATAACGAGTAATGTCTCTAACTTTCATAGGCGGGCTCGGATTGGTTTGATACTTGTCCGTGGTCCCGAGACTTTCCTTGTATAGTTCTAACGACTTTTTGAAAGAACTTAGCATGACTATTGTCTTGGTTTTTAAATGATGGTTCATTTTGATTATTCTATTGAGTCCTTGTAAATGTTTTAAATTGCATATAGTTTCTCACGACTCTGCTCGTGCATACTATTGTTACATCTTTCGCCGAGTCCCGGGACGGTTATGTCATCGTGCGCACTATGCTATATTCCGGAGTATGATGTGTTATGGTACACCGAGTCCCTCGCTAGAGGGCCGGGTACCTTATATATATTCTGGTGTTATGATGTGTTATGGCGTTATGATGTGTTATGGAGATATGCTGGGTTATGGAGATATGAAATCTTCCGGAGTATGATGTGTTATGGCGCCAATGACGGGAGGGCGACCATATTCCCGAGCCCCATGCATGATTTGTGTTTTAATAAGTAAGCATTTTGGTATTCTGGATATTGCATTTACTTTCTGTACTTCTTGTTCCGGTTATGATCCTTATCGTACTTCATGCTTTATATACTCGGTATATATTTCGCATCGACCCCTTTCTTCGGGGGGGTCGCGTTTCATGCCCGCAGTACAGATACTCGTTTTGGTGATCCGCCAGCTTAGGATTTCCATTCAGCTATCTTGGAGCGCTCCCTTGTTCCGGAGCCTATATTTTGGTACAGACGCTTTCGTTATATATGTATGTGTATATGTCTATTCAGGAGTACGGCGGGGCCCTGTCCAGTCATATGATTCTATTATTACTCTTAGAGGTCTGTAAACACATATGTGTGGGTTGTGGGTAGTTACTGTTCCGTTGTGTCTGTGTGATTTGTGTTTTGGACGTCCCCCTGTATTATGACAGCCTTGCCGGCTGGTGTGCGATATCATCTGCTGAAAGTTGTGACTGCGATCTGTATATATATATATATATATATATATATATATATATATGTGACAGCTTTGGGGCGACGTTTCACTTTTCTGAATGTATAAGTTATTTGTATGCTGTTTCTGGTTAATGGGTGTGTACGGGTGCCCAGCTCGGGCACTAGTCACGGCCTACGGGGTTGGGTCGTGACATCTCTAACATAAATCAAGATACCATAACATAGATACTCTAACTCGGCAGCACTCCGGAAGGAAATGGAGCTTTCCAATCCAGCTGGAACATCTTCTACTCATCTGTATACACCTGCGTGGCATGAAACGTAGCCCTCGAAGAAAGGGGGTCAGTACGGAATATGTACTGAGCAAGTAAAGCATGGAATACAGTAAATAGGATCATGCTGAAATAAGGAGTGTATAAAACTAGTACAATAACCAGAAAACCATAAGGCTTGCCTTTGAAACATAAATCATGCATGTCAATATCATATCCAATTCGTTATGGGACTTAGAAACATAAGTGAATAATCACCTTGTACATATGCATATATAACGTGTCCCGGCTCTCTAGTGAGGGACTCGGTAAATAAAATCATCATATCGTCATGTCATCATATCATCATGTCATCATATATATATACCGTACCCGGCCCTCTAGTGAGGGACTCGGTGAATAGAATCGTCATATCATCATGTCAACATATCATCATATATATATATATATATATATATACCGTACCCGGCCCTCTAGTGAGGGACTCGGTGAATAGCGTGTCCCGGCCCTCTAGTGAGGGACTCGGTGGAGGAGATCCTGTCTCCATCATGTGTACATCATACTCGGCCCATCACATCGGCGCCATCATCATCATCATATATATATCGTACCCGCCCTCTAGTGAGGGACTCGATGAACAATGCGGTAGGTGGCGTGCACGAATACATACCCGGCCGGGACTCGGTGAAAGATATAAACAGCTAGCACGAGCGAGCGAGTAGTGAGAAACCATATGCACATAAATCATCTTTTAAGACTCGATAGGTAAGTAGACAAATCAACGCTCGAGTATCCGAATAATAGTCACAGTTAGGACTCTTGAAATATCATTACCAAATATGTCACATAACGTCTCAGGGATCATAAACATGTATCAAGTCAATCCGAGCCCGCCTATGAAAGTTACGGGCATTTTTCATTATAGAATCCTCTACGAACATATCATAGCAATCCGAGACCATATATGAAAGTTAGGGACATTATACGTTATAGAACACTTTAGGAATAAAAACTCTTTATGCAACCTTCATTATCCAGACATACCAAAGACTCGAGGGCAATAACTCGACTACATTAAGAGTGCGGATATCAAGAAGTGAATAAGAATCGTAGACATGCTCGGATCTTAAGAGTAGAGTTACCCCAAGGCTTGTATCGTATCATACTTACATCTAGGACATGCCAAAAGAAAGAAGGGATAAGCTTTACATACCTGTTCCACCTCTTATTAGCTACGCTTATTCATCCCTACTCGTAAGCCTACACTTAAAAGGATTCACACTAACGGTAGACTCTTCATTGCACACTTGTTCCAAATTTCAAATCAAACTACTCTATATTCTGCCGAAAATCGGGCAGCATCTCCCCTGTTTATATGCCTAGCCCAAAATTACGATTCAGCAACCAATCAACAACAACAATAATACCAACATCAACAACACTATTATTCATACCAACATATTCCATAAACATCCCACACGACGTTTTTTTCATCATACAACAACAATTCGCACTTTCTTCCATCCCAATCAAGGAGTATAATATCATCAACACGCAAACAATGTTAGATACCATTTTTGTATGCATAAATCAGTCCATCCACACGGCCACAACACGTCCAAGACAGCCCATAAACACAACAACTACAATACAACACTCTATGACCTTTTCTCCATGACTAGTTTCATCTCTAAGGCTTGCTAGACCTTCAAATAAACTCAACATAAAAGATGGGATAAATAACATACCTTATGCTTGAAAAAAACTCATCCACATCAACCTTTTCCAATACCAAGCTTAAGTAGAAGCAAGAACAATCGCCTTTCACGGACTAGTTTGGCGTAATCTTGTCAAATTCTTGATTTATCGGACTATAATATTTGGGAGATGTTTTGAGAGGCTTCTAGGACTCTTTGGAATGTTAATATGCTGAAAAAAATGGGCTGATGGGGGTATTTATAGCCCCCCTAGGTCGGTTCCACCGACTTATTCATGTGGGGCCCGCGGAACCATTTTGGCAGCTTGGGGTCTTGCTCTTAAAATGACCATAACTCTTGATTCCGACATCGTGTGAGGGCCCACGACCTATGGTTGGAAAGATATTTCAATTATATACAACTTTTATTCTTGGTGTTTTTCGAAATTCCAAACTTATAATACCGTTTTTGCCCCTCCAAGTTAGATCACCCGAAAACGTTTCCTTAAATCGTCCTTTTGGAGGGCTTATGTCCATATTTGGCTTATGGGTCCTTCTTAGGACTTGCTCAACTTTCCATGTACTACTTATATCACTTATAATATATCCTTTACAAAATCCCGACATGTGGGCCCCACCTTAACTCATGGTTTCGAGGGCTATCATCGAGTGATCATGTTAAGCGATTTACTCCATACACTCTCCAAATGTCATATATATGTTCTTATGCTCAGATAACATAATCTTAATCCATAATCCTTGTGTAACTCTGCTCTCTCCTGAGCTCATACTAAGCCGTCCACAGTCTTGATAACGCGAAATTTTCCAAGGTGTAACAGTATCAATTTGAAGTAATGAAAATTTTAAAATTTCTATGCTCTTTTTTTTTTTTTTTTTTTTTTTTTTTGCTCCCTACCAAAGGAATAGGGACACAAAATCAATAATGAGAGTCAAGAAATTTTTTGAGAAATGAAATTTGGATCAATGTAAATTACCTTGAGAAATACGACCTTACTTATACAGTCCGTAGAAGAGGATATGGTCCGTGGAAGTCCTCGTATAAGATGATGTCACAAAACAGTAAATGCTCTTTGTTGGTCCTGAAATTCGACAAACTTATACGGTCCATATAAAAAGATACGGTCTGTGTAAGTGTCCGTATAAGCTAATGTCACTTTTTCCCTTGCCTTATACGACCTTACTTATACAGTCCGTAGAAGAGGATACGGTCCGTGGAAGTGCTCGTACAAGATGATGTCACAAAACAGTAAGTTGCCTTCGTTGATCCTGAAGCACGACCAAATTATATGGTCGGTATAAAAAGATACGGTCCGTATAAGTACCCCTTTTCTGCTACAGTGATTTTCGTGTTGAAATCGACCTTCTCGAAATTTGGACCAAATTTCTTGGATCTGGTGACGTTCCTGGGCCCACTCAACCTAGTATTTACCTTTTTGGGGTAGAAAAACACTTTCCCCCAATCTCGACTTGAAAACTTTGGATTAAATGCCCCTTTGGAGAGTCTTCTTCCCTATGAAGATTTGAAGATCTTCAAGAACGCCAACAATTTCAAATTTCCAACTACCTTCAAAGCAACTTGTTTTTCCTTAAATTTCAGATTTAGACTCCCCAAGACTTGTAGAACAAAGCCCAATAAGTTTCAAGTCCCGATTTCATCCAAATCAACAAGACCCACTTCAAGTTCTTCATGTTTTCAAAAGCTTCAACTCAAAAATGGTGGATTCTTCAATATTGACCCGATTGACACGAAATTTGAAGATTTGAAACCCTAACGTACTAAGGAACAAAAATCTAATAAAAAAAAAACAACAAAACAAACAAAAAAAATTTGGGGTTTTATAGGATTTTTTTTCGATTTTTTTTTTGTTGTAACAAACCCTAGGCTAGATTTGATAAAACAAATCTAATCCAAGCTTTGATACCAATTGATGCAAGATTAAGAACGAAAATAGAAATAAAAGGCAAGAAACAAAAGGGATAGATAATTTGACACAACTTAAGACCTAATTTAGCAACCAAAGTTATAGAAAAACTAAGACCTCTAAATTAAGAACAAAAGAAACACCAAATTCCTAGGAAGACCTCAAGGGATTTGAATCCCAAGCAACCTTTCCTCTCAACAATTACACAATCCAAGGCTTCACAAGCTCTCAACTCTCAAGAGTTTTACAATACCAAATATCAATATTCAAAATAGTCTAAGTCTTCCAAATAAAAGAAACTACTATTTATACTTGATGCAAGATTAAAACGAAAATAGAATTAAAATGCAAGAAAAGAAAAGGATAGATAATTTGACACAACTTAAGACCTAGTTTAGCAACCTAAGTTATAGAAAACTAAGACCTCTAAATTAAGAACAAAAGAAACACCAAATTCTTAGGATGACCAAGAGGGATTTGGAATCCCTAATAACCAATCCTCTCAACAAGAATTCAATCCAAGGCTAAACAAGCTCTCACACTCAAAGTGTTTACAATCTCAAAATATCAATAATCAAAATAGTCTAAGTCTTCCAAATAAAAGAAACTATTATTTATACTAAAGCTCAAAAGAAGACAACTACATTATTACACTTTTACCCTTAATGAAGTAAGGACCTTGTTTGGGTGTCTTCTTTTAGGAAAAAACTCGAAACTGCAACTCTTCAAGTAATAGCCACATTGCAAGCATGACCATCTTCAACCCTCTTATCCAAACCATCCTCTCATGCTATCATGAACACTTGAAATCTCGGGAAGGTTCTAGAATGTATTCAAGGACGTCCCTCCTCATGAACAATGCTTGCATAGCTTGAAGTTCCCTCACTTGGCTCCTTGTAAAAGGCCTTGATGCCACTCGAATTGTATCATTCTCCCCTTCTTGAAGAGAATTTGTCCTCAAATTTAAGGGATCATCATCTTGCACCACCATAGGAGAGAGATCACACACATTGAAGGTATTATGAACTTGGTATTCGGGTGGAAGATCAATTTTGTATGCATTATCATTGAGCCGTTCAAGTACTTCAAATGGACCATCTCCTCTACGGATCAACTTGGTCTTTCTCTTGTTGGGAAACCTCTCTTTCCGGAAATGTACCCAAACCCAATCACCCGGTTCAAGCACAACTCGTTTGCGGCCCTTGTTTGCTCTCTTGGCCGTTTCTTGATTCTTTTTCTCAAGGTGAAGCCTCACCTTCTCATGCAACTTCTTCATGGCCTCGGCTCGTTTGTTGCCATCTAAACTCAACACAACTTCTTGAGACAAAGGGGTTAGATCTAAAGGGGTTAGGGGGTTAAAACCATAAACCACTTCAAAAAGTGACATGCCAATAGTGCTATGAATGACTCTATTGTAAGCAAATTCAACCAAAGGCAATTGATCTTCCCAAGATGCTAGTTTCCCTTTAACCATGGCCCTAAGCATAGAACCCAAGGTCCTATTGACAACTTCGGTTTGGCCATCGGTTTGGGGGTGACAAGAGGTAGAAAATAACAATTTAGTACCAAGTCGTCCCCACAATTCTTTCCAAAGGTGGCTAAGGAATTTGGGATCCCTATCGCTCACAATGGTTTTGGGAATACCATACAACTTTACCACATGTTCAACAAACAAATATACAACATGAGGAGCATCATCAACTTTATGACAGGCAATGAAATGAGCCATTTTTGAAAATCGATCAACCACAACAAAGATGCCATCTTTACCCCTTTTGGTTCTAGGCAAACCCAACACAAAATCCATCGAAATATCAACCCAAGGTTGTCGAGGGGTGGGAAGAGGGGTATACAAACCATAGTGAAGGAGTCTAGACTTGGCGCCATGACACTCAATGCATTGGCCACAAATCTTAGCTACATCCTTCCGCATATAAGGCCAATAAAATTTCTCCTCAAGAATTCCCAAAGTCTTATCAATCCCAAAATGTCCCATCAATCCCCCATTGTGTGCCTCCCTCACAAATAATTCCCTCCAAGAGCTCATGGGCACACACAAATGCTTGTTTTTGAACAAGAAACCATCAAACCTAGAATAGGGAGTAGAAGACCTATCCCTAATCCACTTCTCCCTTTCCCACTCTTCGCAATCTAGAAAGATTTTGGCAAAGACGGGGTCCCCGGGATACAATGTCTTCAAGCTTTCAAAACCCATCAATTTGGAAGAGAAGGTATTAATCAAAACATGTTTCCTTGATAGGGCATCCGCCACTACATTCTCCTTTCCCTTTTTGTATTGGATTACATAAGGGAAGGTTTCAAGGAATTCAACCCATTTAGCATGCCTTTTGTTCAACTTTCCTTGGGCCTTGAGATGTTTTAAGGACTCATGGTCGGTCCTAATCACAAACTCTTTAGGCCACAAGTAGTGTTGCCAATTACCCAAAGCTCTAATCAAAGCATACAATTCAAGATCATAGGTGAAGTAGTTCAACGTCGCACCCTTAAGCTTTTCACTAATATAGGCAATGGGTTTTTGGTCTTGCATCAAAACGGCACCAATACCAACTCTGCTAGCATCACATTCAATTTCAAAGATTTTGTCAAAATCGGGTAATTGCAACAACGGTGCGGAGCTAAGCATTTGTTTTAGAGTTTCAAAAGCCTTTGCTTGCTCCACACCCCAAGAAAAGGTTTATCCTTTCGGATTACCTCGGACAAAGGAGCGGCTATGGTACTAAACCCCTTAACAAACCGCCTATAAAAACTAGCCAATCCATGAAAACTTCTAATATCACCAATGGATTTAGGAGTTGGCCAATTCTTAATAGCGTCTATTTTGGATTCATCAACCTCAACGCCCCTTGAACTCACAATAAAACCCAAGAAAACAACTTCATCAACACAAAAAGAGCATTTAGCAACATTAATATAATGTTGTTCTTGTCTAAGCACTTCAAACACACATTTCAAGTGAATAACATGCTCATCCATGGTTTTACTATACACCAAAATATCATCAAAGTAAACAACCACAAATTTGCCAATAAAAGGTTTCATCACATGATTCATCAAATGCATGAAAGTACTAGGAGCGTTAGTGAGACCAAAAGGCATCACCAACCATTCATATAGACCAAACTTGGTCTTGAATGTGGTTTTCCACTCATCTCCGGGTTTCATCCAGATTTGATGATACCCACTCCTAAGATCTACCTTAGAGAATACGAACCATTCAACTCATTAAGCATGTCGTCAAGACGCGGTATGGGATGGCGATACTTACCGTTATCTTGTTGATGGCTCGGCGATCAACACACATGTGCCATGATCCATCTTTCTTTGGCACCAAGATCAGATGGCCCTAAGACTTGAGACTCATTACTTTCTCGCTACAATTGTTTCAAGGAGCTCATCCACTTGCCTTTGAAGCTCCTTAGTGTCATCCGATTTGGCTCTATAAGCCGGTTTGTTTGGCATTGAGACCCGGGATAAAGTCAATTTGGTGTTCAATTCCCCTCAAGGGTGGTAACCCCTTTGGGAGTTCCGTTGGGAACACATCATCAAATTCCTGCAAAAGAGAAGAAATAGAATGTCACACCCCAATCCCATCAGGGCATGATGGGCACCCAACTCTTACTTAGAGCTGAGCGAACCCTCTAGCATTCACATAATGAAACTGGACATATAATTTTTTTGGAAATATAATAAAGTACTTTGAAGTCAAACCAAAAATTTGTGAATGATACTCAATTAATCAAAAATCGAATAAGTCAAACCGACATATCGGCCTACATGGTCTCTTTGCTCGAGAGACATCTCAACGTACTAACCACGGGACAAACGTGCGCGCGTAAAGTCTCTAAGAGTAAACACTTGAATCATATGAATCGGGATAGGACCCATACCCGTACACACACATGATAACCATAATGACTCGGGCTACTCCAAGAAGAAAATGGGTTTATTATAAGATAGTCAACCATATATATATATACTTTTACCTCGCAAAACAATGGGGGACTGTGTGGCATGAACATAATGAGCCCCTAGGCAAAGGGACGTCCGTACGAACACATGTACCGAGTATGTAAGGTATAAGAACATCAAGTGCGGATGGATCATGAAAAAGTTGAGCAATAATTGAATGCACCCGTGGCTAACATCCAAAAGGAATTTAAGGAAACTCTTTCGGATGATCTATGGCGTATGAGGGGCATAGATTATAATACGTTTGTAGTCTTGTGAAGAATACCAAGAATGAAATAATATAATAATGTAGAGGAACGTACGGCCCGATCCATATATAATATAATAATGCCGAGGAACGTACGGCCCTATCCATATATAATATAATAATCATATATATACCGTACCCGGTGAATAATGCAATGAAACTGTGCACGAATACATACCCGGCCGGGGACTCGGTGAATGATATATTAACAAACACATCCAAAATCCTTCCCAACCATATGCAAACTATATCATCAACGGGACTTAATAGAATGATTAGAATGAACCGATACTTGAGAATCAAAGACAACTGTCATGTCAAGTACCGCTTATGAGAACTAGAATTCATTGGAGTCATGTATGTTCATGGTTCGCTCGTTTATGTAATTCATGCCATTAAAAGATAAAGGGATAGCCTTAACATACCTAATCGTCGGTTAAGAACTCGAGAATCACGAACTTCCACAATTAATATGCCAAACCTATAATCGTAAGAATATGGACATGACTTAAGAAGGCTTTCGTATATTGGTATATATCAATTGATAACTTAATTCTAAAACGTAACGGGCAGCATCTCACCTATATTATTAGTATCTCCCAATTCGGTATATCACCACAACAGCCCAACGGGCATAAATAAATCTCAACAACACAACATGCATATCCATAACAACTTCATAATACTTTATAACGAGCGACAAGCTCGAATTAAATCCGTATACTCCATAGCACCTTTTCGTATGTTTCCTTCTTAACGTTGAAAATATTCTCAATATGATAAGGGCATCATTTACCACAAATCTCTTTTATATCATATAATTACAACAAGAAAAACGATCCCACAACTCCAACTCTATCACATTTTTCTTGTTATCAAAAAGTTAAAGATCTATTTATTTCATACGACTTGGGTAACTCAAATACATCTATGAGAGGATTTCTTACCTTATGTGCCAAGATTTAATCTTTTTCCACCTTACTTCATTACGAAGAAAGCCCATGATTCAACAACACGGACAAAATAGAACAATGGGATCAAAGTGGTGCTCAAAACTCCTATGTCATTCTTGAGAAGAAAAAATTATTCTCCGCTTCCTCGATACATATCTCAAGTTTGTTGTTAGATGGGGAAGATCACGTCGACCTTTCCTTCTCCAAGAATGAATATCAATTCTCTTTTACATTTACGACTATGTTAGTAAGTTAAGAGACTTGTGCATAATTATCTTTTGAGTCATTACACATGGCTATACTTGTGAAAGGACACATGGTCATTATTTTTGTAAAAAAAAAAAATATAACCTTATCGCAAAAGGTGTCATCATGATAGATGCAAAGAAAATACTTGATCACTTCTTTAGATGCTGCCGTGTGGATAAATGTGGTGTCACTTACCACCATTCAATTAATATATTTAATTTCTTTATTCCCACTACAATTCAACATTTAACCAATCACGCATATAATTAATTTCTTGATAAAATTCGCTTAAGTAATATATATTTTTAACACACCTCATATACTCATTATTATGCTCATGTGATATGGCTCTAGTCCATAGCCTCACGCACACATAAAATATTATTTCCGGTCATCGTGTCACACTTTTCCATCTTAAATCATTTCGGGACTTCATTTCTCGTATACAATTCTTATATATATATTCATGCTTGACTATGATCAAATCCTACACTCGATATATATTTGCTCATGTTGGACGGCTAATTTCCTAGTCCAAAAATATGGGGTATTATAGCTTGATCGTATTTCATTCAAATAAATTTCAAATCTCGACAAAACTTATTTTCTTCAATTTGTTTGACTACTAATCCTTACGACACATCTGTACCATCACTCTAACCACCTATAAGCTTAGGAGATAACCTCGTGTCCGTTACTAATGTCATTTAACTCGCACGCTTTTCAATGCATGAAAACACGGGATGTAACATAGAACTAGGAAAAGAAGGGGTTAGTTCATTAGTGTGCAATGCATAGTCCCTATGCATGAGGAGAATCACCGGTTGACGCTCCCCCAATTCCTCCCTAATTTCCCACATTCGCCAAAAGAGACACCTTGGTTTTTCCTCTAACCTCTCCTTTCTTTCCACTGCACCTCTTGAGAAGGATACTCTCCCTCTACTCCTCTTCCCCCCATTCTTCTTTGTAATATACTATGACCCTTCTTCTTCAACTCCCTCATTTTGTTATAGATCTCACCCATGGAGGGGTCATGGGATTCAAGACATGTTTGACAACATTGTGGATAAGGGTGTATTGGTTAGTTCTCCCATTATGGTTGACGGACCTATCATATTGCAATGGTCGGCCAAGTAGAAGATGACACGCTTGCATGGGAACAACATCACATAACACCTCATCGTGATACTTCCCAACCGTGAATTTGATGATAGCTTGCCGAGTCACTTTTAATTCACCACATTCATTGAGCCATGAAGCCGGCCAGGTTTTCATGGCCGGTGGTGGGAAGTTTAGAAATCAACAAGGGTGGTACTAGCAACATTGGCACAACTCCCACTATCAATGATCATGATGCTAGTGTTTTGGTTAATGATGCACTTGGAATGGAAGATATTTTCCCGTTGACTTGGGTCATCCATTTCTTTGCTTATCATGGTTCTTCGCACCCATGAGAGGTACAATAGGCTCGTATCATCACCGAGATTGAACACCATCCTTCACTATCATGTTGTTCATTCTCTTGATCGCCCTCGTCATCTCCTTCCTCGCATTCTTCCTCATCCTCACTCTAAATGTCTCTCAAAATAAACGCTCTACGATTAGGGCATTCACTTGCTCTATGACCGAAGCCATGACATTTAAAGCATTGATAGGAGTTTTCGTACCTCCTTCTTTTGGAGCAAACTTCGGAGGTTGTTTGTCAACTTGCTTCTCAACTTGAGTATTCTTCACAAAGGGTTTCTTGGCTTCTTGTATGGGACCCTTATTCTTTTGCCAATTGAGAGAGAGGAGGCTCCTCGTTCTTTGTTATTGTTCCATGAACTCACATAGCCCCTTGACTTATTGATTTTGTCTTAGAAGACCCTCTCTATTTCAATAGCCGCTTGAAGGGTTTCTTCAATGCTCCCATAGTTGTGAAGTCTCATTTGGGAGACAATGTCTCCATTTAACCTGGCTCGGAACCGAGTCATCCCATTTAACTCATCCTCGTCAAAGTTGATTCTCATCTTGACAATTTGGAACTCATCATAATATTCTTCCACACTCTTTTTGTTTTGCCTTAAGGTATACACCTTCTTGAGTTGTTCTTGTTTGTAGCGTTCGGTGACATACTTACGCCGCATGGCATCCTTCAATTCATCCCAAGTAGGTGTGGGCGCAAGTCCAATAATTCTTCTTGCTTTCACTTGAGTTTCCCACTATGTGGAGGCATACCCTTTGAATTGAGCAATGGCATAAGATATCTTCTTCACCTCGGACATGTCATTCGTCAAAAAGATTCTATCACAATGCATCACCCAATCATGGAATGTATCGGGATCACTACTTCCTTTGAAGGTTGGGACAGTAACCTTGATGGAATTGAGACTCGTGTCTCGCCCTCCTCCATAATTGTGATTCCCGTTGAAATCTCCATTCGGATCATAACCTTGATGGTCACGATCTTATATATATACATAGCTTGGTACCCTCTTTGCCTATATCAGTGGGTTAGGACCATGCCGTCCACCCTCCTCGATAACCTCTTTGTGCTTGCCCTCATTGCCTCTAACCTTGGTCACCATATTGTTCGTGCTCAAGTATAGCTTCTTCTATCTCATCGTCATTTGGTTGTTGGATGTTTGGACGGTTTTGGTGATAACAACATGATTAGCGGAAGACTTTAGAATTGAAAATTAGAAAGGGGGAAGGTTTTATTCTTGAGAAAGAAGAACACAAGTTCAAGTATTTGATACTTAAAACGTTGTTTAATAGTGAAAGAATGAGTTGAATCAATTATGAAGAAGAAGAAATGGAGGGAAGGAACTCAAACAAGGAATCTTACCATCGAAGAATCCGAGTTGCGGTTCAAAGTAGAACAAAAAGGGCATAACCCAAAATAGAACCTCAAAGGTCTCCATAAGCATAAGGCTAATATTATTAATATTCAAACTTAGTTACAATGAAAAAGAAAACACCCCTTTATATAGGAGAAATGGTGGCTGCTACCCTAAAGAAAATAAAGAACATTCTAGACTTCAAAGTTGGTCAAACTAAATTAATTAAGGTGCAATTTCCAAGCTGCATAGAAGACCACCAATTCTTTGTTCCAAAGTGCATAGAAGACCACCAACATTTGTTCCAATGTGCATAGAAGACCACCAAACATTTGTTCCAATGTACATAGAAGACCACCAACATTTTGTTCAATAAAAACATTAAATGTAGTCAACATAGCATTAAATGATCTTCAAGAAACACAAGTATGGGCTGCTGAACTTGTTCCTTCTTTGGGCATGCTTTGGGCCATAATCCAACTCATCTTGGTCTTCAATTTGGGCCTCGAATTAGTATTAAGACTTTCCCAAAAGATCTACTTTGGGCTGGAGCTATTCCTCCATTACAAGACATGTTTTCATTACCAAATGAAGCCCATTAAAGCATCTTGATATTTTTTTGTCTTCAACGAAAATTAAGCTTCCTTGGTTGCTATCATTCTCCCCCTCTTATAGAAGATTCGTCCCGAATCTTGGTGGTGACCTTTTTTGCTCCTTAATGTATTTGAACCTCCATGGTTGCTATCATTCTCCCCCTCTTAAAGAAGATTCATCCTTGAATCTTGACATTGACAATAGATTCTCCTTCAATGGATTTGAGCTTCCATGGTCGCTATCATTCTCTCCCTTTTAAAGAGGATTCATCCTTGAATCTGGTCATTGATCTGCAACTAATAATCACAATAAGTAGGAAATGACAACAACCACTTGGTAAAAATAACACAAGGTAGTGACCATGCAACCATCTAACCCACTTGGTTCTTTTATGCACAAATACTCCTTTTAAATCTCCAAGCATAACATCATCTAATAGAAAAATGTGATCACCAACACAACCACTAAGAACACAATTCATAAGCTCTTTAAACAGTAGAGGGTCTTTACCTAGATCAAAAGCATATGAATACCAAGAAAACATACCATATTTGCTCTTGCTAAATAACTTAACCTCACCATTGGATACACTATGATCAAGATATGGATCAAAAGTAATTTCCTCAAGAAGTGACTTGGAATGAGGCTGCAAAAAAAAAAAAAATCTACGAAACAAGATAAAGATATTGTGTAGTTAGCAACATGTGAGCACTTATCCTTCTCCACACTTGAGCCACTACATTCTGCATTTAGCTCAACTTCCTCAAGATCTATGGCATCGAAAGCTTTGGTGACGTTATTGTTGCTGTGATCAAAGAAGCAGTACCAAATATGCCCCTAGAAAGATCAGAAATAGTTGAGCATTGTGCGTCCAGTAAAGAACTCCGTGACAACGGGATGATAATATGATATGATGACAATCATTGTTATTGATCAAGAAGGAAATCCAAAAGGAACTCGAATTTTTGGTGCAATCGCCCGAGAATTGAGAGAATTAAAGTTTACTAAAATAGTTTCATTAGCTCCCGAGGTATTATAAAATGAAATTGTGATCTGTCTCATTATCTTCATTGAGAACTTCATCATCGTTGCTTCTTTCATTGGAATCCCAAAGTGGAAAAAAATGTACTGCAAACTCTTCATCCCACAATGGGTTACTATACACTTTAAAACCTTGACCAATGAGATTTTCTTCTTCAAGTGAGGTGTCATCATCCTTTACACAAATTTCGTCCTCAATTTTCGGCATGAAAGGAGATAAAAGACTAAAACAAGAAAGAGTTAGTTGATTAGCATATGAACAAGATTCATCCTCTCTCAAATTTTCTTGGATTTGTTCACTCAACTGATAACGAATCGATTTGGGAAAAACACCAAATCAATCACAAAAACGCGGAATTAAAGATAACAAGAAATTGGGGATGAGAATTGAAGAAAGGGGATAAGAAATAGAGGATAAAAGCAAGACCCAATGAATAATGAACCTATGAGCAAACCTAAGTATATGAAACCTAGACCCTCTCAATTTGATTCAATTCAAAGAACCTATGCTATTTGAAATCAAGGCAAAGGAAATTCAATTAAAATCCACAAATGAACAACCCTTCATGAAATCAATGGAAAAATGGTTCAAGACCAACAGTGGAATCCACCATTAACCCTAAACAAACTATCACTCCTTAGAGTATTCAATACATAATTCATCAATCTAAGTAATGAAATAAAAGACAAGCTATCTATACAAGCTAAGTAAAGAAGACTAATAGGCAATTACAATGCTACCCTTAATGAAGTAAGGGCCTTGTTTGGCTAGTCTTCTTAGTGTAGTCTTCAATTCAAGAATTGGCCTTCAATGGCCAAACACGCCCCTCCTTGCATAGATGGCCCTCTAATCAACCTTGCATGCATGGCCTTCTTGCAAGCATAACCTTCTTTGCACAAATAGCCTACTCCCAACCTTGTCCAAGTTTGCACATGTAGCCAATTTGCAGAAATGTCCCTATTTGCACGTTTGGCCACTTTGCGCATTTGGTCCCTTTTCTAGTAGCTTCTTCTTCAAGCCTCGCCCAAGCCACCTCCCATACATCATAGGCCTCATTGTGGGGCTTGTAGGGCCTCCAAAGTCCTTCAACGCCATCCTTATCATCCGTGCCGCTTGTAGAGCTTGAAGTTCCATATCTTGGCCTTGGATGTAAGTCTTGAAATGAGGTGTGCCAAGTAGGATCGTATCATCCTCCCCTTCTTCAAAAGGATTCGTCCTCGAATCCGAACCTAGCAAAACCCAAGGGAAGACATACGAAAACATACTCCTCAAGGATTGAGGGTTAGCACACAAAGTAATAACCACACATACATGCCAAGGATGGACAAATTTGTGGTACAACCACACATCAATAGCAATCATGACTATCAAGTGCACACACGAGGTATCAAGAAGTTGATTCCTCCGAGGTTCATGACATGAGAATAGAGTAATAAAACCAATGGATACAAAATACGAAGCATGTAATACTACATTGGTTCTATTTGACAAGACGTACCATGGGAACTCATTTTCCAAATAAGGTGTTCCTAAATCCAACAAGGTAACACCGGGTCAAATGGGAAGTATAGCCACCTATTAGGGTCAATAAAACAACCAACTACCCCACAAGTACCTTCCTCAACATAAGATGCACCCCCAACACAAAATAAGAGCATCAACATATGCAAATAAGTAATAAAGAAAGGTATCACTTAAGATAACTTCTTCATCCATGTCATTCTCCAATGTAGCTTCACTATTATGTTCAAGAATAAGATCATTCAATAGGCTATTATGAAGTTGAACATGAAAGGAAGAATTTGCAATTTCTAGACAAGAATCACCTTCCTTTATAACACTTTCCTTCCCACAAATGGATCACAATCCTTCAAAGGAGGATCTCCATCATGGGAAAGAGTGTCATCACTCCATAGTGGGTTACATATCACATTATAGCCTCCAAAAGAGACCAAATGCTCAACATTACCAAACATCCCACTAGGTTCATCATTCCCGATAGTCATGTTAATATCAAATAACGCATTATCTATAAAGAGAAGGATCAATTATCATTGAAATATCAAAGCATGCAATTCCACTCTCATAAAGACAACGGTCACTTTCCACAATACTTTCATGCACACGACTAGGCAAATGATCAATTGTACCAATATCATCACTAAATTGAGGGTCATTAAGCACATCACAAGGTTCCTCAAATAGTGGATTTTCATAGCAAACAAATTGATCAACACAAGCAACCACACTACTAGTCGGACGCAAATTGATCTTGCTAGAAGAATCAATTCGGTCATCGCTAGGATCAACTAGTGGGTGTCCTAACATCTCATATGACAATGTACTAACATGCAAACTAAGAGGATCAACACTAGGTGGACACAACTTGGACTCAAGAGAGAAGAGTCAAGATAGTCATCAATAGGATCAACTAGTGTTGGACCATCCATTTCAACTACATTGTCAATTGTCATTATAGCACTAGGCACATCACAAGGTAAAGACTCATTAAGCTCACATAAGTCTAAGCTATCACTCACACTCAAGTCAGCATGCTCATTCACAAGAATTGGAGTGTCAAAATTAGCTATTTTACCTTGAAGTGCACACAAAGTATCTTCTTTACCATGGTTCTCAACTTGGGAGCCCATTTGCTCTTTCGGGAAGCTCTCCACTACCTCTTGAACTTTTAAATTTTGAGGCTCAACATTCGGTTTGCTTCCAAGAATACTTGCACTATCAACAAGACCACTAGAAAAGAAAAGAAAAGTTACAAGGGTTAGATAGAGTTTGTGACAACTCTCTTACATCACTCCTCACATCCTCTCCTTTTCCCTCTCTAGAGTCGTCACTTTTTGCTCCTTACTCCTCTCAATCTTTTCTCTCTCAATTTCATTGGAGTTGGGACAAGTGTCAAGTATTTCTTTAGAAGGGTTGGAAAAGCCCTCCACCTCGTTCTCTTCCTCTTCTTTATTTCCCTCCCATTGTTTGAGTAAGCGTCCCAACATTATGCGGTGCATTTCTTCTAATTTCTACTTGCACTTTAGCGAAGGATTGGACCCTCCACCTATGGCAAGTACGGTTGGAAAGAGAGGCATTCCATCATTGTCCACTACAAACTCATGCCACCTTCGCCCAAATGAAACCCTATGCTTTTGGAACCAAGGATTACCCAAACACATGTGACAATGGTCTAGTGGGAGTATATCACACCAAACCTTTTCTTCTTGGTAGTCGCCACGGGTAAAGAATACCTTCGCGCTCCTATCAACCAAGAACCCTCGTGAATCATAGTAAGGGTCTTGTTTCATCATACATTCTATACCCAATTGCGCAACCGCTTGAGGTGCAAGGTAGTTTCCATAACTCCAATCATCCAACACAAGAACATACCCCGCACTACCAAGTAAAGTGATTTTTTTGTCTCAAGTATTCGCCTCTCCCGGTCATTTCTCACTTGAGATCTTGCATGCCCTCTACTTCCTTCACCTATCAACATTCCCCTCCTAGCATCCACACCATAACCATGAGAACATGGCACATTTGTTCTAGGATAAGAAGCATGGTTCATTGTATTTCTTGAAGTAGGAAATGTATACTCTCTTCTCCTCCCTGGACTACTCCTACTCGAACCAATCCACACTCTTATACCATTTTTCTTGGAATAGGAAGTATCACAAGGCGATGCACATGAATATCTATTAGAAGACCCCTCATAAGAATTATATGCAAGCCTATTATCTTCACAAGCATACTCACCACAAAGTGCATAGTCAATAGGCTCATCATCACCACATTCTTCCCATTCTTGCAAGTTCCCACCAATTGGTTCATATCGAAAGTGTGAGAAAGGAGTATACCTCAATTCACCCCCATGTCCATGGTGTGTAGGATGAGACTCTTCATGCTCGCATCCACCATAGGACTCTTCATCATACCCATCTACTCCTTCTTCTTCATAAGCCTCGCGGGAGGTGTTGCTTCACGATTGTCCTCGGAGTAGTATTCTTCACCCTCGTACAAGTTATGATCATGTTGACCATATTCTTCATTCGGTCTATGAGCACCATCACCATCATATTCATTGTAAGAATAGTGATGCTCATATCCCATGTCATCTCCCTCATAGCCTCCGTCACCCTCATAGTCATATCCTTCATTGTTAGAGGCATAACCTTCAAAATCATCTTCACAAGACTCGGAAGCTATGGATGACATCCTTATCTCTCCTTCTCCTTATGTCTCCTCTTCGTGTGCCTACAAAACGAGCAAACAAGATTAGTAGCAAAAGCTCCTCACGTCACTCGTATTTTGCACTCAAACTTACCTCTCAACCTAAGCTTCTTCCAAGGTTAGTCAAGAACCCTTTTAATCAAAATCAATTCACAAGATTGCTAACCTTTGTAGAGGAATAGATTCTTGTTAATCGAAAGACGGACGACTCGATAAAACAAAAGGACTTGAGCCAAGAAGATTCAACGATATTAAAATGAGAAAAGCTTGAAAAGAATTGGCACGAAATAATCGGACTCAAGAACTAGTTAACAACCAAGTAAGGATCAATTACTAGTTGTTAATTAGCTAGGAGAATCAAAGAAATGAGAAGAAGAAGTGAGCAAACCTTAGCCAAACACTTAGACAAATTTTTGGAAGTTTTGACCAACACTTAGAAATTCGGAACAGCTTGCAGCATATTTTTATAACGCCTATAACTTTTTCTACAGACCTCTGGTTGATGAACGGCTTGTTGATTCGGAAAGTAGACTCTCCGAACTTGAATTTTGATATATTATGGGTCCCGTAACTCCTTATACACACAAAGATATGCCCTCTCAAAGTTGGACCAAAATCTGCCAACACTTAGAAATTTTTTTTTCTAAGTGTCAAAACTCCCACTCTCTGAATTTGGACCCCACGCGCGCGTCAGAGGCGCGTCAGATGATGACGTCATCGATGACGTGGCAGATGACGTGGGCAATTTTTTTTTTTTTTTTTTTTTTGAAAAATCAGAATATTGGATTAAATATTTCTGATTTTTTTTTTTTTTTTTGGGACTTGACTTGGGCCCTCACAAACACCTTTTTCACCCTTTTGAGTTGACCATTTGGATCAAACACTCATTTTGGTCTTCTTCCTCACTATGAAGATATGAAGATGCTTATGAACACCAAGAACACCCAAAACTCAATCTATGCCCAAATCAACTTATTTTTCTCTCAAAATTTCAAATTTAACTCCCCCTTAACTAGGAGAACAAACCCCAACAAAAATTAGCTCCAAATAAACTCCAAATCACTAAACCCACTTTGTTAGTTTCTAAACTTTGCAAGAACACCTATGAAGATATGAAGATGCTCAAGAACATAAAGAACACCCAATTTTCAAATTATCTTCAAATCAACTTGTTTTTGCACCAAAATCCGGATCTAAGCTTCCTCAACTAAGAGAACAAAGCCCAACACCAATTGAAGCCAATTTCTCCTTCAATCACCAAGACCCACTTTCAAGTTTCAAACCTTCAAGCTTCAACAATGGTAGAATCTTCAAAACACCTTTAAATGCCACGAAATTTGAAACCTAGGGGTTTTTAATAGCAAGGAACTCAAATTTGACCTCAAATCCACTAAAAACTACAACAAATTTTCCGTTTTTTTTTTTTTTGGGAATTTCGAATTTTTTTTATTTTTTTATTTTCAAATTTGAGCCTGGGATTAGAAATTGTAAGAACAATCTCTTAGCCTATGCTCTGATGCCAAATGATAACGAATCGATTTGGGAAAAACACCAAATCAATCACAAAAACGCGGAATTAAAGATAACAAGAAATTGGGGATGAGAATTGAAGAAAGGGGATAAGAAATAGAGGATAAAAGCAAGACCCAATGAATAATGAACCTATGAGCAAACCTAAGTATATGAAACCTAGACCCTCTCAATTTGATTCAATTCAAAGAACCTATGCTATTTGAAATCAAGGCAAGGGAAATTCAATTGAAATCCACAAATGAACAACCCTTCATGAAATCAATGGAAAAATGGTTCAAGACCAACAATGGAATCCACCATTAACTAAGTTAACCCTAAACAAACTAACACTCTTTAAGAGTATTCAATACATAATTCATCCAATCTAAGTAATGAAATAAAAGACAAGTTATCTATACAAGCTAAGTAAAGAAGACTAATAGGCAATTACAATGCTACCCTTAATGAAGTAAGGGCCTTGTTTGGCTAGTCTTCTTAGTGTAGTCTTTAATTCAAGAATTGGCCTTCAATGACCAAACATGCCCCTCTTTGCATAGATGGCCCTCTAATCAACCTTGCATGCATGGCCTTCTTGCAAGCATAACCTTCTTTGCACAAATAGCCTACTCCCGACCTTGTCCAAGTTTGCACATGTAGCCAATTTGCGTAAATGTCCCTATTTGCACGTTTGGCCACTTTGCACATTTGGTCCCCTTTCTAGTAGCTTCTTCTTCAAGCCTCGCCAAGCCACCTCCCCACATCATAGGCCTCATTGTGGGGCTTGTATGGGCCTCCAAAGGCCTTCAACGCCATCCTTATCATCCATGCCGCTTGTAGAGCTTGAAGTTCCATATCTTGGCCTTGGATGTAAGTCTTGAAATGAGGTGTGCCAAGTAAGATCGTATCATCTTATCTCGTTTCCCACTTTCACCACATTGAGTCAGACTGCTCACGTGAGAAGAACAACAAAAAAAGTTAGGTTCACTCTCAATTTGAGTTATATCTTCACTTAAAACCCTTGATTCAACAAATTTTGGTGCAAGTTCAGTTTTGTTTGCATCTACAAATAGATCATTGATAAGGTCATACCACATGAGATCATCAAGCTCAACTTTATCTACTACTTGCAATTGTTTCCACAAATCATCAGCCTTTGCTACTTTCAAATCCCATTTAAAGCTAGATTCTTCCTTCAATTGTTGTTCCAACACTTCAATGGGTTCTTCTTCAACAACCTGCACATTTGGAACACAAACACTAGAAAAAGAATGAGTTAAAAGGTTAGAGCTTGAACAAGATCCTTTCACACTTATGCACTCTTTTCTTTTAAGCACTTCTTTTCTATCATCTCTCAAGTGCTTTTGTTCACCCTCTATTTTACCTCCCAAACGCACTTCACTCGATTCTGTCCACTCATTTCCAGTTCTTGACAACTCACTCTCTTCACTCATCACTTCCTCTCCTTTTTCCTCTCTTGAGTTGTCAAGTTTCCCACCCTTACTTCTCTCTTTCTTTTGTTGCTCATCCTCACTTTTGTTTGAATTGAAAAAGGATCCAACTGATGAAGAAACACTCCTTGCTTTCCTTGGAAGAATATGTTATTTGAAGTATCATAAGCACCACATACTTGCCAAGAATTCCTCTACTATCTTTTGGAGGACTTCTAACATCAACTCTGATTTTTGGTTTTCTACAAGCACTTGATGTGTCCCTTTGGTCCTTCTTTTCATACACCTTGCGCTTCAACTCCCCCTCATTAGATGAAGGATAGTTTGAAGACGTTTTTTTGGAATTATGTTGTTTCTTCTTTCTTTCATCCCACTCATCATTTGCTTTCTTCATTGCTTCATAGAGTTTTCGTAACCAGTAAAAGTCATTTTCATCTCTTTCTTTTAATATTTTATCTTCTTCCTTTCTTTTGGTATCCATGGATGTAGCCATAACCTCCCAAAGACCTGCAAATTGCTTAATTACAAACACAAAATTGTTAGAAGCAAAAGGACCTCACCAAAAGAATCACACCCTTACGTTTATCACTCAAGTAGTGGCTCTCAACACTCGTGTATCACACAAGTAGGCTTTTACCCTCAAAGAATCTCACCACTCTCGCCTTTTACCACTCAAGGGCTGCTCCTCAAAGTTCTTCAATAAACCAGCAACTCAAACACCTCAAAGTAAGTTCCAAAGCTTGGTTCAAGAATGGATTTTATGTCAAACAAAGAAAAGGACAACAAAAACTTAAACGGACAGGAAACAAGAAATACATAATGAAAATAAAGAGAAAAAAAAACACGAAACAAAGAAATAGATACAAAATTACTAGACAACTCGAAGTATGGACAAATACTTCAAGTATCTAGTAAGAGAACATAAAGAAAACTAAATGCAAGAAATAAACACTTTCAAGAAAAGATTTAGACCATATCAATGAGTTTGGATACAAATGTGTTGTAATGACATTTGCATTCCTCAAAGTGACTCTTGAGTTCCTTGATGAGCAAAAGTCAAAGAACCTTTAAAACTAATGGGATTTTCAAGAGATAACAACCACAATGGATTTCCCAATAATTTAAAGTCACCAAATCACAAGATAAAGCTTTGAACAAACCAAGAACAAGTGAAGATAACTAGAAGTTACTGTTCACGTCACTGTTCATTCGAACAAATTTCTTTATTTTTTTAAAAATTTGGTACTGTTCACGCTACAGTAACTTTTTTCAGTTTTTTTTTTATATAGTGTTCAAATCAATAGATCGGGTGAGTATAAGAATACCCAACCATCCAAAGCTCTGATACCACTTGATAACAACACGGTTAGCGGAAGTCTTTAGAATTGAAAATTAGAAAGGGGGAAGGTTTGATTCTTGAGAAAGAAGAACACAAGTTCAAATATTTGATACTTAAAACGTTGTTTAATAGTGAAAGAAGGAGTTGAATCAATTAAGAAGAAGAAGAAATGGAGGGAAGGAACTCAAACAAGGAATCTTACCATCGAAGAATCCGAGTTGCTCAAAGTAGAACAAAAAGGGCATAACCCAAAAGAGAACCTCAAAGGTCCCCACAAGCACAAGGCTAATATTATTAATATTCAAACTTAGTTACAATGAAAAAGAAAACACCCCTTTATATAGGAGAAATGGTGGTCGCTACCCTAAAGAAAATAAAGAACATTCTAGACTTCAAAGTTGGTCAAACTAAATTAATTAAGGTCAATTTCCAAACGTATAGAATCACCGCATTCTTTGTTCCAAAGTGCATAGAATACCACCAACATTTGTTCCAATGTGCATAGAAGCACCACCCAAACATTTGTTCCAATGCATAGAAGACCACCAACATTTTGTTAATAAAAACATTAAATGTAGTCAACATAGCATTAAATGATCTCTAGAAACACAAGTATGGGTCTTGAACTTGTTCCTTCTTTGGGCATGTTTTGGGTCATAATCCAACTCATCTTGGTCTTCAATTTGGGCCTCCAATTAGTATTAAGACTTTCCCAAAAGATCTACTTTGGGCTGGAGCTATTCCTCCATTACAAGACATGTTTTCATTACCAAATGAAGCCCATTAAAGCATCTTGATATTTTTTTGTCTTCAACGAAAATTAAGCTTCCTTTTCTTGCTATCATTCTCCTTCTTATAGAAGATTCGTCCCGAATCTTGGTGGTGACCTTTTTGCTCCTTAACGTATTTGAACCTCCATGGTTGCTATCATTTTGGGGTGGCATTGGTGCATTTAGTGTGGATCATTAGGGGTGGATCATTTGGATGTGGGTCTTTCGGAGTTTTGATCTTGTGGGGTGGATTGTTCCGTTGGCCAATGGGAATGTTGTTTGGTGGGGTGATTGTTGTGTTTGGAGGAGTGTTTTGGGAGTGGTTATATAGATGATGGAAGGTGCCGGTGACAATGTAAGTGAAGTGCGAGTAGCTCCACTTGTGCCTCTTGGTATGCACTGGGCCAATACGACCTCCTCTTGCCCTTCGCTCAATTGCTTCAACCCTACTTCCCAAGTTTTCCATTCGACTATCCATACTACCAACCTTATCGTTCAAGGCTTGCAAGGCCCTCATTACATCAACTAGTGTAAGTTCTCAGGTGGGAACTTGTGTTACATCCTCTGTAGCCATGGTACCTATTAAAGACACTCAACAAAACAAGCAACACGTTAGATTAGTAAAATCAACTCACAATCGCTCAAGTATGCGCACATTTAATTGCCTCACAAATTGCTTCCGCCAAAGATTGTGTGCTTGTTAATGTCGACTAGTCACATGGGTTCAAATTCTACTCTTTGTCGGAACAGATTCTTGTTAGACTAAGAAAGACGGACAACTCAATTCAATCTAACGGACTTGAACCAAGAAATTAACAACGAAGCAACAAACGAAAGAAATGCGGACACAAGAACTAGCAAACACAAGTAGGAACAACTACTCAATGGCTACTAGTTGAGAGACACAAGAAAATAGAAATGCTAAAATCGGGAAATAAATCGAATTTCGGGCTCAGTACAGGATAACTTGAAAAACGCTGTCATTGGAAAGCCCCAATTGATCCAAGGTATCAATTTGAAGTAATGAAAATTTTAAAATTTCTATGCTCTTTTTTTATTTTTATTTTTATTTTATTTTTTTTGGCTCCCTACCAAAGTAATAGGGACACAAATCAACGAATGCAGAGTCAAGAAATTTTTGAGAAATGAAACTTGGATCAATGTAAATTACTCAGAAATACGACCTTACTTATACGGTCCATAGAAGAGGATACTTGGTCCGCGGGAAAGTCCTCGTATAAGATGATGTCACAAACAGTAAGTGCTCTTTGTTGGTCTCGAAATACGACCAACTTATACCGTCCGTATAAAAAGACACGGTCCGTAAGTGTCCGGAGGTGATGTCCTTTTTCCCTTGCCTTATACGATCTACTTATACGGTCCGTAGAAGAGATACGGTCCGTTAAAGTGCTCGAGTAAGACGATGTCACAAAAATGCTAGTCGCTCGATCCTGAAAGCACGACCAACTTATACGGTCCGTATAAACGATACGGTCCGTATAAGTACCCTTTCTCTCTGATGAATTTCGTGTTGAAATCGACCTTCTCGAAATTTAGACCAAATTTCTTGGATCTGGTGACGTTCCTGGGCCCACTTACCTTTTTGGGGTAGGAAAACACTTTCCCCAAATCTTAACTTGAAAACTTTGGATTAAATGCCTCTTAGGAGAGTCTTCTTCCCTATGAAGATTTGAAGATCTTCAAGAACACCAATAATTTCAAACTTCCAACTACCTTCAAATCAACTTGTTTTTCCTTTAAAT
>NW_026726935.1:0-37254 GCF_029784015.1 Lycium ferocissimum
ATACACCACACGGCCAACACCTACATTTCCAACTTCAACCAAATTCATTCAACTTTCATTTCCAATATGAATTCCACCACAACCACAACTAGAATACAACATAAAATTCAACTCATCTCACTTACACACTAATACACACACACGGCCACATGCACACATACACACCCACCATGCAAACTTCCATATTCTCATGAATTCTATCCATTTCTAGATACTACAACATAAACAAAACCTTCATAATATATAAAAGAATGAAATCTTACCTTTTCCTTCCACTTCCTCACTTAACTAAAGTTGTCAACTTGCATCAAAGAGAGGTTCTTGCTTCAATAACTATACCATGTTGAAGAGGCCTTCAAATTAGTAGGAATACTAGAAGAAATAATTTTTTGGGACAAGATTTCAAGGGGTCAAATTCCCCTAGTCATGGCCGAATAACGGCCCCTTGTTGTTGCTCTTCTTTCTTTGTTTTTCTCCTTCTCTCATTTCTTGAATTAAAAGATGACTCCTCATATATATACATGCCTTCCACCATTTTTCTATATTTATGTTTTAGTCCTCAATTAAGAAAATTTTAGCACATAGCCCCTTTCTTTATTTCTCTAGAATTTTCTTGAAATTCCACCAAAGATGACTTATTTTGTCATCTTATTTTTCATTCTTTTTCTTTCCCTTTTTTTTTGTCACATGGCCAATATGGCCTCTTTGGAATTTTCATGAACCTTGTGTAAAATTCCCATTTTGCCCCTAACCTTCCACATTATTTCCATTGGCCATTTTGCAAATTTCTCTTTTTACCCTTGGCCTTTCTCAATATTTCCATACCACCAATGTTCATAAATAATATTCCTAACAACTCGTACATTAAAATAATTCTTGAAAATGATCTTGTCCTTAGCTTGCCACGACTTTCTCGAATTATCCGAATGCATGAAATACGGGATATAACAATAAGTAGTTCTGACAGGCAGAAAATGGGCTGACTTTGTAAGCCTGTCAACTATGACCCATATCGAATCACACTTCCGCTGAGTACGAGGCAACCCTGTAATAAAGTCCATATTAATTGCCTCCCACTTCCATGACGGAATCTCCATAGCCTGCAATAGACCTCCGAGCTTCTGGTGCTCTATTTTGACTTGCTGACAATTCGGACACTGTGCAACAAACTCCGCTACATCTTTCTTCATACCATCCCACCAATAACCTTCCCTGAGATCATGGTACATCTTTGTTGAGCCTGGGTGAATAGAATAGCGAGAGTGATGTGCTTCCACCATAACCTGCTGACGAAGCCCTGCAACGTTAGGGATGCACAATCTACCTCTATATCGGAGTACTCCATCTCCTGTAATCACAAAAGGTGTCTTTTCGTTCTGAGGTGTTGTATCTCGGTAATGAACTAAAATAGGATCCTTATACTGACGCTCCTTTATCTCTACTACCAAGGATAACACCTGTCACGACCCAACCGGAGGGCCATATCGGGCACCCGATGCTAATCCACCCGGGTACCTCTTATCATACTCTCATATTCACATCTAGGTGAGCCACATGGCTTACTCATAATTTATATGCATCAATAGTTCTAACCTCTTTGGGCAACAACACATTTATATCATCATCAATAACAATGCCCATATCCATATATACAAGCCGACGAGGCTATCAAAATAATACACAAAATATAAGCCGACAAGGCTACAAGACATCTAACCATACACAACTGTCTACGAGCCTCTAAGAAGAGGATGTCACATCATATAGACGGGACAGGACCCCACCATGCCCATAGGTATGTACACAAAAGAATAAATACCAAAAGTTGTAGCTCCTAAGAAACGGAGCCCTCTATGTAGTCCCCGAATAAGAATCTGGATCAAGCCTCTCTCCTATCCACCGCGGCATGACGCACGTTCACAAACAAAAGGACGTTAGTACGAATAATGTACTTAGTATGTAAAGTATAATCAACATCATAATAGGAGCATAAGAGACAACATAAGAAATAGCATAAGATGGGAGAATCAGGAGATGGTAGCCATCATCGTAATTACTTACTTGTCTTTCATAGGGACCTTCCATTTCTAGTGCGTGCTCGTGTATATACACATATACATATACAAATATCCATATTCGTATCCATATTCGTATCCGTATTCATATACATATTCGCATCCATAGCATACCCGACCATGAAGGTTCGGTGGTTTCACATACCGGGCCATGACAAGGCTCGGTGTCGTACATACCTGGCCCTACCAAGGCTCAGTGTTATCCGTACCCAACTACAGTGGTGTGCGCGCAATAGATATCATACCCGCCCATATAAGCTCGGTGTTACATAGTAGTCATATATACTTAGACATGTACACATAAAAGTCCATAAGTATCATCAATATCATTGCCATCATCGTTTTCGTTACATCTATCCTTATAGGATCAACTATCATATAAAGGAAGTACTAGTATCGTGAAAGTATCGAGAATCATGAGCTTTGGTACTCTTAGAGGTAGAGTCATTTATAAATCATTATGGAACTCATGAAAGGATATATATATATATATATACACATATATAGCAAGGCAACCATGCCTTAATGAAAGAAGGGTTAGCCTTACATACCTCTTCGACTTCTTAACTATTTAGCGTTCACCGTTGAAGCTTGAATAATCTACATTTAGAAGGATTCATACCATGGTTAAGCCTTAATGATACTCTTCAATTCAAACTAGGATAATTCATGTTCTAATGAAAATTGGGTAGCATTTCCCCTATTTCGTCAACTTCCACTATATCACAAAACAACTCCCAAACAACCACAATAATATCCACAATATCATAATCAAGTATTCACATTCGATTTAGCCTTCAAAATTCATCCTTGTGTTCAACTTATGCTAGCAACTTCATACCCATTTTAGCACATTTTCATAATAATGCTTCCTCATCACCATTATTACCTTCCATAGCAAGATTATATTCATATCATACTAAGAATCATAACTCAAGTTACCTTACTACTCAAAAACATCATAAAAACTACATTTAGAACTCATTTTCTACTTTCTCCTTCTACCCAAGTTGTTCAACAACTAAACATTCTTGATAACATGTAATAAGTATAAAAACTAACCGTTTTATCTCATAAGAATGAGCTTTGGAGTAAGCTATCAACTTATATGAAAACCTAGCTTCAATATCCAAAGAATTCTCGAGTCTAATAACCCTAGCAAGGCTTCTAACACACGGGTATCTTGATTCTTGCCTCTTGATATTTAATCTCCCTTGGATTTTGGCTTGGATTAGTTTATGGAGTTGAAGAGAGGGTTTTTAGAGAGCCTTTGGATCTGATTTGGTGAAATGAAATGTCCAAATGAAGTGGAGTAAATTATATAAAATGAACTTAAAATCCCAGACGGCAATCTGCGCCCATTTTGACGGGCCGTAAAAATTCCTACGGACCGTCAAAATGGTCCGTAGAACTGCCCAGTCAAATATGGTTCACTGTGACCATTTGACGCTGGGCTGGTGCAATTTGACGGACCGCAGAATTTTCTGCGGGGCGTCAAAATTCCTGCGGGCCGTCAAATGGTCCGCAGAAATTTTCTGCTCGCTCCGTCAGTAAAACATGCATAACTTTTTACTCAGACGTCACATTGACGAACGGTTTGTTTCGTTGGAAACTAGACTCGATGAACTTCAATTTGGACAAAAGAAACACACCAAAACTCCTCATATTCTAGGAGACATGCCTCTCCCAATCTGGACCAAAATCCTGTCCGAAAATTTTGCAAAGTTTTACCAAAGTTCCCACAAACTCCATTCCTTTATTTGTTTGTTCCTAAATCCTTCCATAGCTCATTTCATGGGCTCAAACCCTCATAACCATAATATGGGAACATGTAATCTCATATATCCTAAGGTAACTCCCGTTTCCACGATTAGGACAACTAACGCCTAACGAATCTCAACGGACGAAACTACGAGGTGTAACAACACCGCTGTGTCTTGAACAGTAACTCCTGCATCACCTGAATCTATCAATCGAACTTCGAGGCTAGCTAATTGATAAACTTCACAGACCATTTCTCTTTTCTCTAGCGGCACATATGACAAGCTACCCATGGATTTACGGCTAAGGGCATCGGCTACTACATTAGCTTTCCGTAATGGTACAAAATATCCATATCATAATTCTTTAGCAGCTCTAGCCATCGCCTTTGACGTAAGTTCAAGTCCTTCTGCTTAAAGATGTACTGAAGACTCTTATAATCAGTACACCGTATAAGTAGTGCCTCCATATTTTCAAAGCATGAATCACTGCCGCTAGCTCAAGATCATGGGTTGGATAATTCTTCTCGTACTTCATTTCCTTCAACCTGTTCTAGAAACATAAACGACAACCTTCCTTGCCGCATCAACACACGCCCAATCCAACACCTCGAAACATCACAATATACCACATAGTCATCTGCTCCTTCTGGAAGAGTCAAAACTGGTGCTGAAGTCAACTTATCCTTCAACGTCTGAAAACTCTGCTCACAAGCATCTAACCATTGGAACTTAGCTGATTTCTGGGTCAACTTAGTCAATAGGGATGAAAGAGAGGAAAATCCTTCTACGAACCTTCTATAATGTCACGACCCAAGCCGATGAGTCATGACGAGTTCCTGACCTCTAATGACCAGACACCCATATACTTGCTTAACTATCACATAACAACAGGGTGGCCTAAATCTAACTCATATCCAACTGTATATATATATATATATATATATATATATATATATATATATATATATATATATATATATATATATAATATCGAAATAACGAAATAATGAAGGCAAGCCGACTAGGTTGCTATATATACTATACACAAAAGGAATGAGAGCCGACAAGGCTACATCATGTACCAACTACATACAACTATCTACAGACCTCTAATGGAACAGAAAGCTGTAGAAAGGACGGGACAGGGCCCCGTCATACCCATATATACATATGTACATTTCAAAAAGGCATACCAAAATAAACTGCAACTCCGAACCAAGTGGAGTGCGCTGACTATGGCTGAATGGAGGTCCTCACTGAGCTGGACCGTCTATCGGTCTACCCGTACTCGCGGTACGAACGTAGCCCCCGAGCAACGAGGAGTCGCACGATAATGTACCGAGTATGTAAGGCATAAGAACAACATATATACATAAGAATCATGGATAAGATCCGAACTCATAAACCGAAATGACTAACCGTATGTACTTGTATGAACTAGTATCTCACCGTATCTACATAAACCGTATAATCGACAATGTCACCGCGGGCGCATAATATGCATGCTCATGCCTATCAATGAAGGTCATAATATAACTGATAGTGTTGTGGAATGCACAGCCCGATTCATCCATAATATACTAGTAGTGCCGAGGAACGTACGGCGCAATCCATAACTTAAGCTGAGGCCACATATCCTGAATGTAATCAAGAATTATCTAGAACGCTCAGACATAAGCTAAGGCCACATGTTATGTAGCACGCTCAGACATAAGCTGAGGCCACATATTGTGTAGCATGCTCAGACATAAGCTGAGGCCACATATTCTAAACATAATCAAGGATTATCTAGCACGCTCAGTCATGTCATGAAATCATCTAGAACCTTAGGCTTTGGAAATCTCTAGGATTGGAGTTATCATAAGAATCTTCAGAATTATAGACTTATGGAATTTCTAGGAGTAAAAATATTATGGATGTCATGTATGGAATCAAAACATAAGAATCATGCGTCTTCTAGTCACGGGTCAATGTGCATATGAATATGGATGCAATGCATAAATGAAATGAATACATAGAACTCTCGGAGTGACATGAGGTAGTACTATCCCCGATGTACATTCTTGGAGCTAACATAATCAATATAAGAAACCTCAAGACCCCTGAACAGAAGGAACAATCATAGACCGAAGTACTCCTACTGCTTCTAAGAGTAGAGTAATACGGAAGCTCGTTGACTTCCTTGTTCCTTCATTTTATAAGATCATGCCAAAAATGAAGGAAGGGTTAGCCTTAACATACCTTGGAATCTACCTAATGTCCAATGCGTACTTCCCGAGCTTGTAACACTACAACCAAGATAACACGAATTACAATTAGGCCATATACATCCCATACTACCCATTCCAAGTACGCATGAAACTTAACGAATTTCTACAAAGATTTCTATAATTCTTACTCCTATCCAACTCCGAAACGGTGCACAACACACAAAACATCATCAACAACAATAGTAACCATATGCAACAACATAAACAAGTGGAAATCTCTCAAAAATTCCAATTGAAACAGTCTTCACGGCAACCACATCATCAAGCTAGTTTAGGTCTTTCATATCATGTTTTCCTTCACTTTAAACTAAGGGATTCCTCCACAAACAAATTATGACAATACTTTCATATCAAAATATAATCAAATCCATGCCAAAACATCTCCCAAAACAGCCCCTAATCTTAATTTGACTCAATTAACTCTCTACTTCCTTAACTATATTTCCTTCACTTTAAATCACTAAAACTCTTGCTAATCAATGTAATAGCAAAGATAAGAATAGTATACATACCTTAAAGGGGCTGGAATTCCAAGAACCAAACTTCAAATCCAACTCCTAAGCTCAACAACTTCAATAGAAACCCTAGGAACAACTTCCCTTTCACTAGCTCGGGTTTTCGGGGCTCGAATCTTACTTGGATGATAAAGAAAGGTTGGGAGAGGATCGATAAGTATTAGGGAGTGTTTAGGGTCTGTTGGTGTGGGTTCGAATGAAAAAAATCACGAATTAGATGCATATATACATCAGCTACACCGCCTGAAAATTGGCGGGTCGTCGATGTGCATCGATGGATCGTCGACACTTCGACGGCCATAACTCCCAACGTCTAGATGCAAATTCAGATCTGTTAGTTGCGTTGGAAAGTAGACTCGCTGAACTTATGAATGCATAAGTTATGAGTTCCGTAACTCCTTGTATTCTAGGAGATATGTCTCCCCAAATTTGACCCAAAATTTCTGTCCGGAATTCTACCGAATTTTCCCAAAGTTTCAACAAACTTAATTTCTTCGATTTGCTTGACATCCAACCTTCCCGATACTTACTAAACATGATACCAAGCTCCCATGTATGAAGAATGGGCATGAATAATTCCTTAGGATCTTGACGACAACCTCGCCTTTTAAGTATTCGTCAACTAACTCACGGCGAAACTTTACATATAAAAGTACGGGGTGTAACATATAATATCCTGCCAGGCCTAAGAAGCTACGTATCTCTGTTGGCGCCGTGGGCCTTGGCCAATTCTTCACAGCCTCAATCTTTTGGGCATCCACTCTAATGCCTTCTTCCGAAATAATGTGACCTGTATTAGCCATAGAGTTCTTGAACTCACACTTGAAAAAAACTTGGCATATAGTTCTCTTTTTTCGAAGAATCCCAAGTATCACTCGTAGATGCTCGGCATGATCGCCGACTTCGCGAATAAACCAATATCATCTATAAACACAATCACGAACAAATCTGGGAATGGTCCGAATACACGATTCATCAAATCCATGAATACACACTGGGACATTAGTTAGCCCGAACGACATAACATGGAACTCATAGTGGCCATATCTCAGTCCCATCGTCGTCTTCGAATCGTCTTCTCCTTCACCCTAACCTGGTGGTATCCTGACCTCAAATCTATTTTCGAGAAGTACCTGGCGCCTTGCAATTGGTCAAACAAATCAATTCTCGGGAGCGGATACTTATACTTTACAGTCACTTTATTCAATTGCCTATAATCAATACACATCCGTAAAGAGCCATCCTTCTTTCTTACAAATAATACCGATGCTCCCCACGGTGATGTACTGGGCCTAATAAAGCCCTTCTCGTTAAATCCTTCAACTGCTCCTTCAATTCTTTTAACTCCGCAGGGGCCATCCTATAAGGAGGAATAGATATTGGCTGAGTATCTGGCAATAGGTCGATAGTGAAATCAATCTCTCTCTCTGGGGGAATGCCTGGAAGCTCATCTGGAAACTCATTATCTTACCTCATGATATTAGTTCTTCCAAGGTGAGGCATAACGATGATGGTTGTTCCATAATGTAATCGGAGGTTACCGACCTTACGTCACTCCGATAGATTTATAGCTTTTTTTGAGCTCTCATGCATGCATTATGTTATGTATAATTATGATTACACCACGCCTATATGGCCGGGCAGTCACCACTACGACAGGCGTAGTGCGCAACTATGATGATGATTACACTATGTCTATATGGCATGGGCAGACACCACTAGTGAGCGGCTTGAGATGTTTACCCCGGACGTGGGAGCCCCGGACGCGGGCTAATGATGATCACACCGTACCTGTATGGTCGGGCAGTTTATATATATG
Source organism: Lycium ferocissimum (assembly GCF_029784015.1). Taxonomy (NCBI): domain Eukaryota; kingdom Viridiplantae; phylum Streptophyta; class Magnoliopsida; order Solanales; family Solanaceae; genus Lycium; species Lycium ferocissimum. Next base: position 8,443 of record NW_026726935.1, read on the forward strand.
TATGCATGATATGATGTTTCTTGTTAGCATGCATGATTCCGCCTTAAGAGGCAATCCCCACGGTTCTCTCTTCGCCCTCATGTCCTCTTATTCACTTATTATGTTGATTTACATGCCTTACATACTGAGTATTGTTCGTACCGACGTCCTTTTCTTTTATGGACGCCGTGTTCATGCCTGAGTAGACGGAGACCTAGTTCGGACGGCTTGACTAGAGCCTCTCAAAGATATTTGGCAGGAGCACTCCACTATTTCGAATCGTCATTCCTTGGTATATTCTTTTGTGTATATATTGGGGGCATGGCGATGTGGTCTTATCCCACCCTCATGATTTCAATACTTAGCTAGAGGTCTTTAGATACTTATGTGTGGGTTGTAGATGTTATGAGACTTCGTCAGTGTATATTTTGTACATCATTTTGTAGCCTTGTGGGCTCATGCATATATACATATTTTGGGAGATTTGAAAATTGATTTATGACAAGTTCTATGTTGAAGATGATATATGACCAGATTGAGTATGATAGATAGCATGATAAGTGTGTTCGGTAGCCAGCTCCGGGTACCCATCATGGCCCACTAGTTGGGTCGTGACAACACCGATGGAAGAGCGTGCAGGGATGTTAACATTGATCAAGCAACTTCATACGGGCAATATACATATTTGACAGCTTAGATAGAATTTTAAACTTGTTCGAGGATGAACTATTATTTAAGAGGGAGAGAATGTAACAGCTGAATCCTTCATTTTGCATATTTGAATCTTGTTCCTTGATTTTGGGACTTACCACACAACCATATAGTGTCTTGGTACATGTCAGAATACTTTGGTTGGGAGCCGAGGAGCTAGGCTGAGTTTTGAACAAGAAATCACATTTCAGCATGCTGTATATTTTATTTTTTCTACTGTGGCTGCATTTTGCGTGAGGAACCTCACAATTGCATGTTGCTATGTCAACCTTGGTCCTAGCCAGTTTGATTGCCAATCGCAATTGTTCCATGGCCGCAATTGCGAGGCTCAAACAAATTGGTTGAGCAGAACCAAAAACCAGGAAAGCTATAAAGGCATATTAATCAAACTTCAGATGTACTCTTATGCTGGTGTCGTTCTTTTTTGTTGATATCTGTAGTTTTTGGCAGCCCTCTTATAACTGACATACAAAAATATCTTGACAATTAAAATTTGTTAAAAGGGAAAACTCAAAGGTACTTGAGACAAAATTTTCAGCTGTTTATTCATGAAATAACCACAATGCCCGTGGTTTTTGCCTCCCTGTACTTTTTTTTCATCTTACAACCATTGAAATACATTATTGCGCCATAGAAAAAAGGCAAAAGCCCAACAAGAAAAAGAACCAGAAAACTAGGAAGCCTTGATTTGATACACATACGACATTTGAAACTGCTGATACCTTGTAGCCGTTTACTAGGGTACAAAGATATGACAAACAAACAGATTAGAGCTCACCATTCTCTGAAACAGTAGTAGCTTCCTTTGTAGCATTGTTTAGACAAGTGTTACTTTCGGATGAAACGTTACTGCCCACTCTCTTCCATCTTCTTTTTCATCTTGAATTGCAATGTGGCAGGAGCACAATCCAGAGGTGTTTCACCTTATTGAAAATCAACACCAATAGATAGAATGATCATCCGAATGATAAAATAGATGCACTAAAATATTTTTAGATTGTCAAAGATCAGAATATTTGCATCCCTGAGTTTCGAACCTGTGTGCCAACTAGGGATGGACCAGCTAATTCCCAGGAGATTTCTCGGTTAACACCCAAAAAAAAAAAAAAAACTGAATATTTGCAAGCAGACAAACAGCAGTATGATTTATAAAGTATACTACCGTTTCAGCAGGAGCAGAATAATGGTTTAAAATTTAAATCATGCTCTCTTTAAAAAATGTCAAAAAATACCATTACTTAGTTATGAGGACTAGGAAACGTTATCAGGCATTTGGATGCTATCATGCAGCTCCAATTAGACAAAAAGGTTCTATCCTTTAGATATATTTTACCTTGTGAATTTTTGCAGTACAAACTTGCTCCACTCTCCATGAGGGCAAATGCTATTTCAGTTCGATTGAATACCGCTGCCTACATTAGACAATGCCACTTATAATTGTCACCCTCTAAAAGTAGAGAATTATATGTCATTGTACAATTATGTAGTTTTGAGCATGAGATAAGAGTACCAGATGTAACAATGATGATCCTTGCTTGTCAAGGTAATTTGCATCAACACCCTGATAAAATTGAGATAAAATGTCGCAACTAAGACTGACAAATGCCAAATTGAACTACAAGAGAAAGAAAGTCTACATAAATACCTGACTCAGGAGCTTCTTCGCAGCACCGACATCACCATTTTTTATTGCTTCTCTTAAACCCTGCACAAGAATTGCCCCCACAACCTATAATTTATTTTTATTTTTTTTGAGAAGGTAACAGCACAACCTATAATTTAATTTAAGGAAAAAATGAAAGAAAAAAAAAATTGACTTCCTCAACCACACAATCTACTGTTTAAAATCTACCACTGTTATAGCTTACAACAGTAAGTTCCTAATAAACTTTGTTACTCTTTAGGGCCCCTTTTGTCATTTGTGTTCTATCTTTATACAGTTACCTTGTGTTCCATGTAACTAAATGGCCCATTGGCTTCAAACATCTACAAAATGACTAGGTATCCAATTTTGTGCTTCCCAGCTTCTTCAACTACAGCTTCCTACAATTTTTCAGTTTCCCTAGAACCAAGCTACTTCAGCTATCTGTAAGTCTACTCCCCGTGAGTAAATTCAAGGTTACCACTGGAAAAGCAGGGTAAAGCACAATACCTCCCCACTGACTTCATAATCCGCTGACATTGTCTCCATATTGCAGCTGGTAGCTGGACCAATATTGAAAGTTGTACTGCAGAATATTTGCTTAATTAGTTCAGTGATTAAATTCCTAGGCCTAAGCAGGTAAAACATGGAAGAGCACCAAAGGTTATGGATTTTGAAGAAAACATCCTATTAACTAACGCTTAGCATCGAAAGTAGGAACAGAAAACAAGAAAGTGTAAGTGGGAAAATTTAAAGGGAAAGTCAGATAATAAAAGCCCAAATACTTCTCACTTCAATCCTTTTCTATACTTGTTCCAGCTCCTCTCACAAAGACTACTAATAGCCCAAATGTAAACAAACATTAAATCAGCACATATTAGCATAACCTTAATATTAGAACCTGACAATAGGGATTAACCACAAATAAGATTACATATAACCTTGGAGATGTATCAATGCACAAATGAGTCATATTTTAGTAAATATGATAATTTTAACGGGTTAAAGGTTTAGCCGATAAGGAAATTGAGTAATCCGTCCCCGCACCGATAAACCGCTAACTATAAAAAATTTATCCGTTCACCGACCATTAATCCGATAACCCAATGCCAATAAGCCAATTTTACAGTTGGGTTATCGGTTACGGTTCGGTTTTGAACAGCCCTATATGTATGTATCCTTATTTACCACCGAGCTACGGCCAGTTGGGCAATTACGCATGTATCAACGAGCTACGGCCGATCGGGCAGTTACCACTGATCAGTTGGGCAGTTAGAGGTTATGACATAGATGTTAGCCGTAGAGTGGCATTGTATATAAGTCTATTCATCACATATAACATGATCCTAGTGGCAATCCAAAAGTTTCAAGTTGATTCTTATCCCTCTTATTGATAAGGATTTATTGTTATGTTTCAGTTATGCTTTACATACTCGGTACATCATTCGTACTGACGTCTTTTTTGTTGTGGATGCTGCATTCATGCCTGCATGTGCATGTAATCAATTTGACGAGCCCTCACAATAGACGAGGTGGATATTCAGCGAAGGATCAATAAGACTCCACTTCATTCGGAATGCAGCTGAGTCTAGAAGTCATGGGGTCAGAGTTTTGCTACAGACTTATGGGGAGGCCGGGGCCCTGTCCCGACCATGTTTTGATGTCAAATACACTTAGAGGCTTTGTAGACACAGGTTCAGTATGTCAGTAGCCTGGTCGGCCCTCGTTTATGTTTCCTTTTGGGTAGTTCAGTGTTGATACTCATAGTGCCCTCCTCGACCGGTACATATAGATATACTTTGAGTATAACGGCTCGCTAATACGACGCTTGCCCACTTACAGTACATATATATCACGAGTTGTGGCCATATTGGCCCATGATAGTTTACAGAAAGAATGAGTTCGGCCTATGTATGTTCTAGTTTACGTCTAACGATCATAAGTTACAGAGTGGTTCGCTCAAGCCAATAAGGCATCGGGTGCCAACCACGCATCACCTAGATTGGGGTGTGACAAATTGGTATCAGAGCAGGTCTGTCATAAGGAGTCTACAAAACTGCGTCTAGTAGAATCTTGTTTATGGATGTGTTGTGCACCACATTTATGAATAGGAAGCTACAGGGCATTTAGGAGTCTTTACCCTTCTTTCAAATACAAATCGTGCCATAGAGCTAAGTTATAAGAGTTGAGTCAGGACTTATGTTTGTTATTGACACAGAGATGATTGCAATGAGAAAAGACTACAGCTAGGAAAGGCTAATACAACAGCAGGTAAAAGCATTAGTAGAAAGAGTTCTAGATCATGTGGCGCAGTTTGAAGTTCCTATCAGATTGTGCATACCGGATGTGCAAGTTTCATGTTTAAGAACCAAAAGATTGGGATGTGAAAAATATCATCGAGGAATTTCACAGTTTAGGGGACGAGTAACTAACTAAAGAATATCAAACGACTAAAGAATGGGGCCAGATCGAAAAGGGAAGTTAGAATGAGAGAGAGAGCTTGTTGGATATTCCGAATAAAATGAAAAGTGGGTATGGAAGCGGTTCGAACATCGGTTTGGTTTAAGTTATATGTTGATGCAACACGATGGGGAAGCATGAAAGGAACTATCTTATATCCAAATTGGGGATTGGCCGCAATTATGCATAGATAGAAAACACGTTAATACAACATAGGGTGACACGAGATGAGTATCATGATGTCGATTCTGGCATTTATATTGGCTGTTCGTGCGACACTAGGAGTTATTATTGCTTGTTGTGGCCCAGTGAGGCAGTTGTTTTGCGTTTTCTGGACTGCGCGCAGGTTTGGGATAGTTAGAATTATAGAGGAAACTCTGCCGAAATTTTTGCGAAAGTTATAAGAGTTAATTCCCTCATGTAGACATTCGAGGACGAATGTTTCTAAGGGAGGAGGATGTTACATCCCGTATTTTCACTCAATATATGCACGACTACATTGAGGTTGCCGAATGCATTTAAACGTGAGAAATGGGATTTTGGGCAAATAAAAACGAGCTGCCTGCTTACCCGACGTGCCTGCTTCACCTACATACTTCCTGTCCTACTTGCTTGAGCTACTTAACACGTGTATTAATTATCAAACGAGGACGAGACGTGTGTTTAAATGAACAAGAACCAGCATGCATGATTCACTAATTAAGCAAGTAGGTGACAAGTAGGTGCATCACCTACTTGCTAAAGGAAAGGCTACAATTAATTCCCTAAAGAAAGGGCAAAGGTGACACAGCCAAGGGACCCCTTAAGCTAGTAGCTCTCCTATTGAAAATTGGGCAACACCTTTGAGGCATATGATGATGGTGTTAATGTACATAATGATATTCGGAGGATTAACGAACTTACGTCACTCCGAAAGGTTCAGAATGTTATTCCATGTCAGCATGCATGCATATATGGTATTACTACTTACCACCGAGCTATAGTTGGTTGGGCAGGCACCTATTATGCATATATGTATGTAGGGCTGCTTATTGGGCGGATAGAGCAAATCACTACCCTTAACGGTTCGATTAATCGGTTATCGGCTTTTAATTGTACTAATCCGCTAGCCAACCGAGAAGATATTGGTTGGTCCGGTATCGGGTGAGCAATTATCGGGCGGTGTATTCGGCTAAATTTAGAGTGACAATGTTGCAATAATTAATCCTCTGTTATGTTTTTGTATATAACCTTGACTCAATTCCACACAAGTGACAACGGCTATAAAGAAAAAAAAATCTGTTTTTGAAGAAATTAGATTGGACCTATTTCTCCAAAAGGACAACTAGATATATCACAGACATACCCTTGCTTGTTTGATGTTGAAGCTCTACTTGTTGGAAGTCTAATTTCCTTCTTTGGTTTTGGATTTATGTTTACGCTTGGGTTTGGCACAACTTTTCCCTGCTGGAATTAAAAGAAAATATGAGGGATTGTTATTTGCACAAAAAGCATTTGAAGGCCAGTAAATATGTCCTTTCCTGTAGAGCGACTGATGTTGTTTGAGTAGCCGTCACTTGACATATACACAAAGGCATCCCACATTTGCATTCTGTAATGCCTAAAGGAAGAGTCTGCTTGACAGTGTCTTTGGTTTTGATATCTGCAACGGCACCGACATCTAAAGCTGAAAATGAATCTTTCAGGGAATTGACTTCATTTGCAGAAGCTATCATGCCATCTCCAATGGGTCTACTGAAAATCAGATTAGTAAAAATATGTAAGACTTTAAATGTCCTCAAAAAGAATTAAAGATAGTAATTAGCAATTCTATTAAATGATGTATAAACTGGAAAAAAAGCACCCTGTATGTAGGCAGATAATTTCTCTTCAGACTATCAACAAGAGATATATTAGAATAGTCTTTCAATCTCATCAAAGAGATTTAGGGAGGTATAGATGAATAAATCTATGGCCTCACACCACAAAGATGACAGAACATATCACGATACTGAAATATGATGATCATTGGATCAATGAATACACCAAACAGAGCCAAGAGTGGATACTCTTTCTGCTTAAGCGTGGCAGATTTCTAGTCTTTCAAGTTTCATGTACTAGTCACCAGTCACCAACAAGCTAATGTGAGTATAGAATTGCTTCCTAGATAAAAGATTCTCAATGATTGAAAAATGAGAAGATGGAATTCCAAGAATAAATTCCTCGTAGCTCTGTGACAGCATCTCTGACTTCCAAAATTTGGGGCAAAATAAGAAAAAAATTTGCCGTCAATGTTGAGAAGTATAAAACATCACGTTAATCATAATGACAGAAATTTACCGAGAGGAATTATTAAAACAATCTCCACAAACTCTAACACTTGAGTGAAGACCAAATTGTGGTAAGGCCTGAAAAGATTTTCGGTATAAGCAACAAAGGTGAGCTAACAAAAAGTATAAAATAGGCTTAGGAAAAGGTGCATAGAACAAATAGAACTCACCATCTGATATGCTGAATGTTCAGCACACAATGTTCGGCCGCAACATCTGCAATGGTGCTACAGGAGATGATGAAGACAGTCAGGTACAATATTTGGAACTATTTCTTTCTTTTTTTTTTTTTTTGGGGGTTGGGGGGGGGGGGGGAGGAATTAGAAAGTAATCACAATATCTGTAACTAATTTAAAATAACGGCAGAAACCTTGCTCAGTCCCTGCAGGTTAATTAAACAGGTGATAAGGAAAAGGCTCAACAATACGGACGATAGGAAAGAAATTATTAGGCCTAAAGGAACATAAAGACAGGTATTATCAAACAAAATAAAGCCAAGTCCAATAACAAACCAGCGAACTTGATATGCATAATATTTTAAATCTTGTGATTTCAGAAGCTAAGTTCATGCATGATACCATAAGGGAAACAGCATCTAGTCAAGTCGCTAATGTTAGGGGATTGTCGCTAGTGTTGGAAGAAGATGAAACCACTAATAATACACCTGGAGGAAGAGATATGTCACAGCATCCATGGCACTTCTCTTTTTTCTTATGGTACACTGGCTCACCTTCTTCATTTGTAGCCTACTTAAGGCATGAAACTGAAAATAGGAGATATCAAGACATGGAAATACAGTCCTATAATTGATCTGAATCTCATGGGTTTGGTGGAACATGAGCTATTCATGAAGGTCCAACTTGTCAAATGAACAAATATCCCCATGGTACTGCTCGTTGAATTATTAAGGGATGGAACTGTGATTTTGTCTCTAAGATAGCATTTTGTTGTGTCAATTTAACAGAATTACTGCTTAGCAATTCCATGTTTCGATCTTGAATTAATTTTTTGCATTTTAGATCCATAAAACAACTCAGCATGTGTAAGCTAGCTGACACTGCTGGTAGGCAGGCAATCAGCGAAAAAATAGCAAAGTTATGAAGAATCCTCGCAATACAGAATATATGGTTGAGACGTGCTCACCTCGGCACGCGTTACATCGGCCTAAGATGAGGTTAAATGGAGCGTCATGGTCAATGAACATTCATATAGTCGAGCCCAACTTGTTTGGTATTGAAGCAAAGTTTGATTAGGGGTTATTGATGCAATGTTGAAGCTGAGAAAGAGCTAGCTCAAGCAGTTACTCTGTGGTGGAATCAGTTGCAGAATTAGTTAAGCAGTTAGAATTCAAAAGTTAAGTTAATCTTGTTCACTGTTAGTTAGTCCAGTTAGTTCGCAAGTTAGTTACAGGATTTGATGATTCAATCTTAGTTCATTCATTCATTTCGATCATGTATAAGTACAGCTTGCAATTGTACATTTGAGCTCATTCAGTGAAATATAATCTCTCCCTCTTTTCTATAATCTTCTCTCAACTAACATCTCAGATTCCCCTGAGTTAGTTCCCATCTTCCTCGAGTCTTCTCAACTGGATTAACTACTTCCACTCGAGATCTTCTTGTTGCATCAATTGGTATCAGATCTATTGATTCTCGGCTTAGTTATCATGGCACACGATAAGAATCGAGATAAGCCCACTGAAGAAATGGAAGGCAAGCTCTCACAGATTTAAGAGAAGCTCAGAAACTGATGGAAGGGATGATCAATATGAATGATCGAAATGTTCAAACTGATAAGGAATTGATCAAGATCATTGGATGTATAAGGCAGAAGGAAAGGGACATTGAACAATGTAGAGCTGAATCTTCTGTGGACGGTGCTTGTTCTAGGGATTCAAGGCAGATGAATCAAGCCAAGGAATTTCAAATAGGGCCTGCTGCAAACAGTAATTACTTCACTCGATACTCTAGAGTAGAGTTTCCTCGATTTTGTGGGCATGATCTGAGGACATGGCTGTATAGTGGATCTATCCTTCTCCATGGATGAAGTTCCTTTTGATCAAAGGGTGAGAATAACTTTTATTCATTTGGATGGTGAAGCTATTGCTTGGAGTTCTAGGAATACACCCCTAGAACCTACTTGGACAGAGTATGTTTTAGCTTATAAATGAGAGGCTCGGGATGGGTCTGAAAAATCAATAAAGACCATTAAGAATCTACAGCTAACTGGCAGTGTGAGGAACTATCAGCTGAATTTGATAGGTATTAACTAGGGTCAATCTGTTAAATGAAAAAGCTATTACCTACTTCTTAGGGGAATTAAAACCTGAATTGAATAGGTCTGTTAGAATTCAGGCGCCACGAACACTAATGCAAGCTTACAAGATTGCTAAGCTACTGGAAGAAGTCTTTGAAGCACAGGCACAGTCGTGGCAAATTAGATCTACTGACAGAAATCAGAATGCTATCTTATATAATTAACCCCCTCCTAAATTCCAGGATTCTGAAAGGCCCCCTTTAACCAATTCTTCTTTCAAGAAACCTTTTGAATCACCCAATAATAGACCTAACAGATTCCATAATGGTAACCCCAGTAGAAGGTTACTAACTGCAGTTGAGATGGATGAGAAAAGGGCAAAGAGACTGTGTTTTCTCTGTGAAGAAAAGTATGTATCTGGGAATAATTGTAAGGCTAAGAAGCAGTTATTCTTGGTGGAAGTGAATGAAGAAGATGAAGTATTGGGTGAGGAGGAATTGGATCAGGTTCGAGAAGGAAGCAATGATTCAGATGAATATATGACCATTTCTTTACAGGCATTCACTGGTGTCATTATTGGAGTCACTGGTTACCATGAGAAGAAACCTTTACAGGATCTGATTGACACAGGTAGTACCCATAATTTCATTGATGAAGAAGTAGCAAGCAAGTTAGGATGCAAGGTTAGTTCTATAATGTTAGAGGATGTGGGTGTAGCTGATGGTAGGAAGGTGCAAACTGTCTTAGTTTGCAGGAACCTTTAGTGGCTGTTACAGAGAACTACCTTCTCTTCTGATTTTCTGCTCTTGCCTCTAGAAAATGTTGACATAGTTCTAGGAGAGCAGTGGCGGAATACTCTAGGCAGGATCCTTTTTTACTTCAGGAGCAGGACTACTGAATTCATGCACCAGCGGAAGAAGCATGTTTTAAGAGAGGCTATTACTTAGAGCTCAGGACAACTAAAGCAAAGGCATTGAACAAGAAGACTGGTGAGCAGGTCCAGTTCTTTATGCTGACCTTCGTCATAGATACAGAAGCAAATTTCCAATGTAACAGTATTCATGCTGCCCAAGGCACTGAAATTCCCTATCTTAGCCACCTTAATGGAACAGTACAGTTGTATCTTTGAGATTCCTACTGCATTACCTACCCATAGAGGCCCTTTGATCATAGAATACCACTCAGACTCAGCTGCACATGTAAGTAAAAGGCCTTACAGATATCTTGGGGTAAAGAAGGATGTTATTGAAAAACTTGTGCAGGAGATGTTGGATCAAGGGGTAATCCAGCATAGCACCAGCCCATATGCTTCACCAGTTGTGTTAGTGAGGAAAAATGATGGCAGTTGGGGTTTTGTGTTGATTACAGGGATTTGAATCACTTGAGTCTTGACTGCAAAAGACAAGTTTCGCATTCCAATAATAGAAGATTTGTTGGGTGAGTTGGGAGGTGCAAAAGTGTTCTCTAAGAATGATCTTAGAGCTGGTTATCACAAGCTAAGAATGGCAGAAGCAGACACACACAAGACAGCCTTTAAGACTCATGAAGGGCGAGTTCTAGGTTATTCCCTTTGGCTTAACCAGTGCACCATCTTCATTTCAAAGTCTTATGAAAACTGTTTTTAAACCTCTCCTTTTCTTTGATGATATACTGATTTACAGTATGGATATTTCTGATCATTTGGTGCATTTTAAGGTTATATTTGAGATTATGAAGCTACACAATTGTATGCTAAGGCATCTAAGTGTATTTTTGGAGTGCCTGAAGTGCAGCACTTAGGTCATTTTATAAAAGCTAAAGGAGTAGCTACTGACCCTAAGAAAATCTTAGTTATTCAGGCTTGGGCTATTCCCACTATTGTTAAGCAGTCAAGGGGCTTTCTTCGTTTGGCAGGATACTATATGAGGTTCATAATAGAGTTTCGTGCTACCTGCGAACCACTAAATGAGTTACTTAAGAAGGATAGTTTTGCTTGCACTAAGGAAGCTACTGCAGCTTTTGATAGACTCAAAAAGGCACTGGTTATTGCACTTGTTCTAGCATTGTCTGACTATGATAAAACATTCATCATTGAGACTAATGCAAGTGGTACGGGAATTGGTGTTGTTTGAAGTAGCAAGGGCATCCAATTGCCTATATCAGCAAATCATTAGCCCCTAGCACCAGTCAATGTGTGTATGATAGAGAGTTGTTGGCTCCTCATCTTTGTTGTGACCAAATGGTCTCACTACTTGCTGGAAAGGCATTTTGTTGTAAGAACTGATCAAAAGGTTTTGAAGCATTTGCTTGAGTAAAAAATAGACACTGAGTTCCAAGTGGCTGGAATCTCCAAGCTTATGGCTTTTGACTTTTCCATTGAGTATAAAAAAGCGAAATGAAATCTAGGTTGTTGATGCCTTGTCTAGAAACCAAGGGGCTGAGCTTTAGGCCATATTTTTTGTAGACTCCTCATGGTTCCTTGTATGATCAGATTAAACAGTCGTGGTAGTCGATCCTGTATTGTAGACAGTGATCACTAAACTTCAAGTGCAACTTTACAAGTCTTTTACTTGGCTCAATTCTCAACTTAGGTGGAAGGGCAGACTGATTGTAAGGCAAACTATTATTCACGTATGGCACTCTACACCTTAGGGTGGTCACTCAGGAATGGATGTACTATCAAGCGATTGCAGTCCCTCTTTTACTGGAAGTCAGTGGCTCAGGATATCAGGAGTTTCATCAGCAAATGTGATGGGTCTCAGAGACACAAGTATGGTACAGCTGCATATCCTGGTCTTATTCAGCCTCTTCCTATTCATGATGGTGTGTGCACTAACACCAGTCTGGATTTCATAGAAGGTCTTTCTAACTCTAATCTAAGGGCAAGGATTTTATTCTAGTGGTGGTTGATTGACTGAGTAAATATGGACACCTTCATGTGCTTACAACACCCTTATACAGCCCAAACAGTGGCCCATGTTTCCTATTTAATGTGTTCAAATTACATGGTAGGCCAATTACTATTATAAGTTACAGGGATCCTATACTTTTGAGTTCATTTTGGCAGGAGCTATTTGCCTTACAGAGGGTGCAGCAGCATAACTCTACAGCTTACCATCCTCAAACAGATGGTCAGATAGAGACTTAGAACAGGACCTTGGAGACTTATCTCAGGTGTTTTTTATCAGATAATCCACAGGAATGGGCTATTTATTTGCCACTTGATGAATGATGGTACAATACCACTCATCACTTTGCACACTTTATGATGTTTTATATGGTCAAAAACCTCTCATTCACCTTCCTTATTTGCTTGGAGAAGCTCACACTGTTATAGTTGATAGGTCTTTGGGGGCTAGAGAGGACGTCATTGAGCTACTGAAGTGTCATTTGTCTAGAGCTCAGCATAGGATGAGGGACACGACCAACAAACAAAAATCAGACAGGAAGTTTGTTGTGGCTAACTAGGTTTACTTGAAGTTACAACCCTATAGACAAGTGTCTGTGGCTACTAGACCATTCAACAAGTTAGCAACCAAGTATTTTGGTCCCTATCCTATTGTTGCTAAGGTTGGTGAGGTTGCTTACAAGCTATTACTGCCTGCAGATGTGCTTATCCATCCATGTTTCTCAACTTAGGAAATGTCATGAGGTTCCTGATGTTGTTAGCCATCCACCTGTACTTCACATGTCAAATCCCAATTGTCCTATGCCTGAGACTATTATGGAGAGGAGAATGGTGAAAAGGGGTAATAAAGTTGTGTCTAGGTTTTGGTCAAATGGCTTGACATTGGTGCTGCCCAGTCTACTTGGGAATTTCCTTCTGATCTGCAACACATATTTCTTTCATTCAACCTTGGGGATAAGGGTGGTCTTCATTAGGGGGTAGTAAAGCAATATTGAAGCTGAGAAGAGCTGACTCGAGCAGTTACTCAGCGGTGGAATCAGTTGCAGAATAGTTAAGTGTTTCAATTTATAAAGTACTAATGTACTTATCTACCTAGACTTCAAGATTTTGCTTTAAACTTTTCTTGAATTGACCACTATTGGTAAATTGAAGAAACTAATGGATAATATTGTCATATTAGTCAAATATATAATGCATTTTGATCAAATTCTAGAAAGTATGTTGACCAAATTTCTTCCTAGAGAGCCAATTAGAGGAGTGAGTCAAATAATTGAAAACTTATCGACTGGTACATTTCTTGTTTTTCCTTCTCCAGTATTTTCTCCTAGCACATTGAACAATAGAGAAGAGAACCAACATTAACAAAAAGACAGGAAACTTTTCTCATACATTTCTATACTTTCTGTTTTAAAGATAAGGCGTTTTCACAAAAACATATTCTTGCAAAAAAGGGCATAGGAAAAATATTACCCTTCTCTTCATGGGTACTAACTGCAACCATTATGAAATTTTGTTAAAACAGTCATATTAACATTATTTCTTAATTTTGACTGGGCATTGTTTTTAGAATAAAAAGGGATGGGTCAGGTAGGTATAGGGGTTGGGATGGATTCAAAACTGGCCCAGATTCTTAATTCGTGTTCCAACTAAACAAAATACGGTGAATGACAATTTAAACTAATTAGGTCAAGGAAAGTGACTTTTGGATGATAAAACCAAGATAGATAACTTTGATTGTCAATTACCCCAAGTTGAGTGATGATCTGAGCAATTAACACTAATGGCTTAATATCTGGGCCCTCAACTAATAGTAATAGTTAATAGTGCAGTTGTCCCTTCTCCTTTGTTGGGAAACAATACAAATGTTTTTTGACAACCTGATTGTCAATACTCGTAACTGTATTAATTTACTGGTGAATTGGGTACATTACAGAACTAGTCCGTGAAAGATATCAATCATTATGTGTTCCCAAACGATCATTCCTTTAGTCAATTCTTATCGCTGAAAAGGAAATAACTCAGCTTTTTGCAAAATAATTGAAAGATGGGAAATGAACATATCAAAAACGTCAACTGAAAATTTTTAAAAATGTTGAGTGATGAGATCCAAAGAGTACCCGTCGGCGGAAGGTGTTGAAGCTGCAACTGCAGATATCACAACGTGATGCCTCTTGGAATGGCGGTGGTTCCGACGACATCCTCCTATCTCTCTATCTCGATTCCCTGATATTTTCTTCTGCTACTATTTCACCCTTTTTCCACTAACTCTTTTCTCTTTATTTTCTTTTTATTATATTTCTTTTTATCTGGTTGAGCCTAAACTTATAACGTCAGCATATAAGCATTTTTAGCTTATACGCATTTGGTAAGCACTTATAAACACTGACTTATAAGCCAAAATCAGTTAAAAGTCATAAATTGGTCATCTCGAACTTTTGAATTGTCAGTGTATAAACATTTTTTGTTTGATCAAATATTTTATTATTTTATTATTCATATATTTTGTAATTCTCAATATATCTTTCTAAAACAAAATTCCTAACTTCTCTTTTCCTCTGTATTTGTTGTTCCTACTTTTTTATGAATGAATTAGGATAAAAGGCTAAAAGGTAGTTGAGTGTTGTCCGTAGTATTATTCTTGTAGTTTTTTGTCCTTCCATTTCTGTTACTATTTGTTGTTTCTTGTACTTCGATTATCGTACTATTATATGACAGTTTGTAACATCCCGTAAATCCGTATGGAATATGAAAGCGTTATACGAGTTGTTTTGAACCTTATAAGTTAGGTTATGTTCACAATTCGGGACTTAGGAACCAAAACGGGGAGTGTTGGGGTGAAGAATCCCATTTCAACGGAAATTGGGAGATTTTATGACAAAAGTACAACCCGTACTTCAAAGTACAGACGCTCTGTGGGCGTTCTTTGGCCTTTACAAATCTGAACTCTCTGAAAAATTTAGGGGAAGTACGGCCCGTACTTCAAAGGACGGGACGTCCTTTATGCCCGTCCTTTCCCCGTGTCTCAACAATTGCTCTCTATAAAATTCTTGGAAGAACGGCTCGTACTTGAAAGTATGTCCCGTCCTTTTTGGATGTACTTATCCCGCATCAACCAGAAACTATAAAAACGTGGGTTCAGTTAATTTTGTCACTTTTCACCTGTTCAAAAACCCTAAGCACGAAAATTACTTCTCAAAACCTCTTATTTCAAGGGAGCAGCAAGATAATCTAATTCAAGGGAATTCAAGCTAGGATTTGGGTGATTATCCTCTAGGAAAGTAACTTGTTGAACTACAGATAACGTAATTAAGGTATGTCTCTCTTTTGAAAACTGGTTTTGGATGTAGGTGTCACGACCCAACCCCGTAGGCCGCGACTAGTGCCCGATCTGGGCACCCGTACACACCCATTAACCCGAAATAACGTACAAGTAGCTTATACCGTGTACAAATTACAAATATTTACAGAAAAGTGGAAAATCGCCCCAAAGCTGTCACAAATGTACAGATATACATATCGTTATCATAATCCAACAGATAATATCACAAATAAGCCGATAAGGCTATCATAGTATAGGGGGACGTCCAAATCACAAATTACACAGACACGACTGAACAGTGAATACCCATAACCAACACAACATCACTTTGAGTCATTAAACTTGCATTTTTTCTCATAGAATCCACAACGACGACAACTAAAATACTAACGACGATTTGTCCATTCTCAACTACACAAAGGGGACCATCTTCGGCCAACACCATACAAACACATATAGATGATTTTCATTCTTTTCTTCACACTACAACAATCAAAACATGCTAATTAGAATTAATACATTGCTTTTGTCAAAGACACATGCTTGTCGATCCACGGCCAAACACCACATTACACACACACACACACACACACACACACACACACACACACACACACACACACACACACACACACACACACACACACACACACACACACACACACCTCAACTTCACATGCAACTTTTTCATGAATTTCATCCATTTTAGCACACACACACACACACACCCCCCCCCACACACACACACACACACACACACACACACACACACACACACACACACACACACACACACACACACACACACACACAACACACATCCACACACACACACACACACAAGATTAAACTCACCTTCCTTCACAACTTTTCAACTTGCCTAAAGTTGGCCAAGGATGAAAGCAGTAGTCTATCTTTGAAACAACAACTCCACATTAATAAGCACCCTTGAATTAGTAAGTTTGCTTGAAGAAACAATTTTTTCTTGGCTAAATTTTGGTCTTGATTTCTCAAGGGCTTGGCCGAATAGCCCTTCTTTTCTCCTCCAAGTTTTTTTCTTGATTATTCTAGAAATGAAAGTGAGGAAGATGACTTATTAGTCATCTTTTAAATTGCCAAGTTTTAACCATCCATGTGGCCATGGCCCACCCAAGGTGGCCGGCCACACGGTCCCTCAATTTCTTTTTCTTTTTTTGTTTTTCTTAAGAGTAATACACCTTCCAAAAATAGCATACTTTCCAAAAATGGAATTTGACCCCAAATGTTTCCTTAACATTTCCATGCCAATAAAATCATACACAACTTAAGCCTTTAAAGCAAACAAAAGTCTCTACTTCGTATCTCGGGATAGTCTTATTCCCAACTTATCGTAATTCACTCAAGTTGTCCCGTTGATCAAAATACAGGATATAACATCCTCCCCCCCCTTTAGAACATTCATCCTCGAATGTTAAACTAACCCTATGGACCTTACAAATGCTTCGGGGGAGGGTCCTCTTTTTTTTTCGGCTATCACGTATACTCCACTCATTAATCAACATGACCCATCTGGGAATTTGAATTACTTGAAGACATAGGAAACAAATAGGAATACGTATCCTTCATCCTTTTCCTGATATTGTTCCGCCACGATATCTTACGGAAGTCATGCCTTTAGCACACGACCTTCTCACCTGCCAAACCAGTATAATGATGGGTTGTTTCGTGTAGGATGACCCCCTTTTTTTTCGCTTGGATACCATCTATAAGAGATACTTTTGGAGGGGTCGCCTATACCTTTACGAAACATTGGCGTGTGGGGGACCGGGACGCGCGTCTCTAATTCAAAGTAGAGTTTAACTCATAGCAAGCCTTGCCTATTTTTCGAACGATCTGATAAGATCCAACATACCTCGGACTGAGCGTCCCCTTCCTGCCGAACCTCACAGCACCCTTCAAGGGTGACACTTCCAAGGATACCCAATCGTCGACCTGCCCTTTCTACCATACTAAGCTTCATACGGCTCTCTGGATGCCAGAATGGTAGGTATTATTATATTCGAACTCGCAAGTGGCAAATAATCATCTTTTGCCCTCGAAGATTAGCAACGTGAGTTCGCAAAGATGT
Organism: Lycium ferocissimum; assembly: GCF_029784015.1. Classification (NCBI taxonomy): domain Eukaryota; kingdom Viridiplantae; phylum Streptophyta; class Magnoliopsida; order Solanales; family Solanaceae; genus Lycium; species Lycium ferocissimum. Next base: position 26,113 of record NW_026726935.1, read on the forward strand.
TCCTTAACGTCCGAATAGCCTGTTTGGTTTATCCGTTAGTCCGAGAGTGGCACATCTTGCGTCGAGATTCATCAGCGACCTCATCCTTTCTGGAGTGACCTCCAGAGGTTGGCTGTAATTGAACTTCTCCGTCTGAGATCATAGATGTGGGAGCTTTATGAAGTTTCTCTATATAATCGCGCATATCCTTTAACTGGATACGTGGTCTTGAATATCTTCGTACCGACTCCTTGCGGTTTAACAATCGGCGTCATCGGTCCTTATGCCTTTGTTTTTTACCGTTTACATTCGAATGCTCACCCAACCTAATTTTGTCGCTAGTGCGTACAATGGTTATGTCCTTCAAACTATTCCTCCGATTCCTTCTACGGACTATTTTCCCCGATCTAAAGTAGGTATACACGTAATGGCTCGCGCCTTCGCTATCCTTTGCGGTGTACCACTACACTTATGGCAACTCATAATCCGAGTTCAAACTAAATCTTTGGGCTCTCGTTACAACCTCTCCTTAAGCTTTTTGCCACAACTGTTTCTCTAACCTTTGTCCCTCAAACCTTACCCTACAACCTAAAAGCATAGGGCTACGAAAATCCTTACTCCTTTTCGATTCTCTCATAGCGCAATACGTGTCTTCAATTCCCTTTTATTGGTGATCGTTTTGAATTCTGGCTCCAAGCTAATAAATTCCCCTTCAAGTCCAATATGTTCTCCCCCGCCTAATAAGCGGGGTTCAATGCACCAATAGTTTTTTTTTTTTTTTTTTTGATATACGTCGCCTTTGCACTTATTCTTCGAGGGTTAGGAATTTCTTAGCACTTGTTGCGCACGACCTAATCTTCTTTCCTTTACTTCTCATTTTTCGTTATGGTCATTGTTCTTTAGTTCCACTTGTTGAAGTCTATTCGCTAACCTCATACCTTCCTCTCTTCTTACCCCATACTACCACGCTCTATCCCTCTCACACGCCCTAACCTCGAATTTTTATCCAATTAGTGTCGTGCTTTGCCCGTCGTCTCTCTTGGAGGCTTCACCCTTCCCCGTTCCTTACCCCCGTCGATTAATGCCTTCCAATATGTCTCAACATCGATTGCTGGGATTCAACATAGCCACATAAGGGATATCATATACATACATATACACAATCATTACCATCTTATTCGCAAAATGTTTCCATCATCATTTAGCTTACCCTGTTTCTAAAGCTATAATGCACCTTCCTCCGTTTTCCTTTGATTGCCCGTCTCGTTCTACATGACCTCTTAAGGTTTCCCGCTACTGCGGTACTCTAATAGTTCCTTAGGTTAACCTAGCCTCTCATTTGCTTCTTACGACCGAGTTTGTAAAACTTCCCGGAAAACTTCCCGAAGTGAGTCACCCATCGAAATTGCTCCCACTCAAGACGCTTAACTTTGGGATTCGATGAAATTCGATGTTCTAACGTTAATATGATCGCGTCAACCTCGCCACATGACCTTGACACATAATTTGGAGTAAGTTGAAGTCCGGCTGCATTCCGTAACGCCCCATAACACATCTCGTCGATTTAAAAAGTCTCTTTACTCCAATCAATAACTTCCTAATACTCGTAGTCATTCCGTATTCTCGTTAAAAGTGGCATTTATATTCCAATGATAAGTGTCCGAAATTCCCTTAGAGTAATATTTTTATCCCAACTTTGTACAAACTGGCTTCTCTTGATAAAATTATATTGCATCATCTGTTCTCTTATGCCTACCGTCTTTGTCCATGATCATCACCTTCTAAAAGTGGAGTCGTATGCCTGTGCGTATCCCTTTGTGCTTTATGTCTTTTTACCCTTACTATATATCCAACGTGAGCTTCTAACTTACCTAGAACACCAAATCCGTCTCAACAATGGTCTTGCCATATCGCTCCGTCGTACTACACCTTTAGAGTCATGACTATGTATTCTCCTTGCGTTTCATATTTGTACTCATTTATTTATGCCTGTCTTGGGTGTTTTCCTTAGTATTCCCTTACCATATTTCCCCAGTCTATGTTCATCCTTTTCTGCGCACGAGGAGCTTTATAATACTGCTACATTTTCGGAAATATTGCTCCTACCTAATCCCTTTCTCATTTTCAAATCATATTCTGTTCACCCCTATTTGCTCTCATATTCCTATCGTGCTAGTCATTTCCTCGATCGCCCCTCTTCGTTGTTCGTCTCTCTCCTCGGTCCTTCACCATTCCGACACCGATATTACTCGTGTTCACGGCCGCACCCGTCATCATCTATTACCGCATCGTTATCTTACCCTTCTTTTTTATCTCTTCCTTCCAATTAATCCCTTCTTTCCTTTTTTTTTTGACCACTAGCTCACCTTCATACTTTAGTCACACATATCACGTCGTATCCTTTAGTCGCTTCCTCGCCAAACTGTACGCATTTTCATAATGATCCCTATCATATTCACGCAATATCTTGTTCGTCAATCTTATAATGTCACACTTTTTAACTTTTACCCTTTCTAGTCAATCTTACTTCTAATATCTCACAAGTCATGTCTTGTCGGTATATTCATATCCGTCACACATTTTTTTTTTTTTTGTACCCTGTCTCAATCGTATCACCATTCTTTCTAACTACAAGCTCGTCATAATTAATCCCCGCTTATCAATTCAGTTGGTACCTTAATATAATACTCTATTGAGATTCGCCAACCCCCTTTTTTTTTCTTTTTTTTTTTAACTCATCTCTTAATGTCACAAACCTTTTTCCGAATTCTTTTTACCATATCAATATCAACCTCCTAATTACCATTACCGCCAATTCCGTAGTTAACTTATTTTTCAAGGTCCACCGTACTTGCAACTTAGTCAGCCCCGTTTACTATTAACACAACCTTGCATGGCATATTACAAACACATACCCACATTCTTGTTTTATTTCTGAAAAAAAAATTTCGGCAGAAGTTTCCTCTATATTTCTTACTATCTAAAAAACTCCGTACACGGAAATACCAACAATGCCTCACGTGGCCAACATATAAATATACATATCATATCGAATCACGGCCCACAGGCTCCCGATGGCGACAATAGCATGAAAACGATGGGCTTACCTCGTATGTCCAATTCGATCTGCACCTGTTACACTTCCCTGTTTACTTTTTCTTTCTGAAAATTTTTGGGCTTTACATCTCAATCATACGTTAATGCTTTAGCCGACAGGTGTCTTCCGTACATTTGCTTACCTGCGTGCTTTGTATCTTCCAATGTCGTCAATCGCTTCCTTTCCGTCGATGTCGTCCCTTTACCGAAATTACGAGTTAGCACGGAGAATCTCATTTCCTATGACTTGGCTCTATCAATTACTCTAAGGCAGCAGGGTCACCGATTCCTAAATGCCAGACCTCTTGTTTATAAGTGTGGCGGCTTTACACTATAAACAAGAACTCTCCGCCGGCCCGGTTCCTGATGACAATCCGAGGACGAACGCGCTCTCGATACCACTTTTGTCACGACCCAACCCCGTAGCCGCGACTAGTGCCCGATCTCGCACCCGTACACGCCCATTAAACCGAAATAGCGTACAAGTAGCTTATACCGTGTACAAATTACAAATATTTACAGAAAAAGTGACGTCGCCCCAAAGCCGTCCTGGAAATGTACTGTTGAGATATACATATCGTTATCATAATCCCAGATAATATCACAAATAAGCCGATAAGGCTATCATAGTATAGAGGACGTCCAAATCACAAATTACATACACGTTGAACAGTGAATACCCATAACCAACACACATCCTTTGAGTCATTAAACTTGCATTTTTCTCATAGAATCCTGACGAGATTTAACAACTAAAATACTACGACGATTTGTCCATTCTCAACTACACAAAGGGGACCATCTTTGACCAACACCATACAAACACATATAGATGGTTTTCATTCTTTTCTTCACACTACAACAATCAAAACATGCTAATTAGAATTAATACGTTGCTTTTGGCACAAAGACCTACTTTGCGGCCAAACACCACGTTCACGGCCCCAACTTTACATCCAATCTTTTCATGAATTTCATCCATTTTAGCATACTACAACACATATAAACCATCCATAACACATAAACACAAGATTAAACTCACCTTATTCACAACTTTTCAACTTGCCTAAAGTTGGCCAAGGATGAAAACGAGTAGTCTATCTCTTGAAACAACAACTCCACGTTAATAAGCACCCTTGAATTAGTAAGTTTGCTTGAAGAAATAATTTTTTTCTTGGCTAAATTTTGGTCTTGATTTCTCAAGGGCTTGGCCGAATAGCCCTTCTTTTCTCCTCCAAGTTTTTTTTCTTGATTATTCTAGAAATGAAAGTGAGGAAGATGACTTATTAGTCATCTTTTAAATTGCCAAGTTTTAACCATCCATGTGGCCATGGCCCCCCAAGGTGGCAGCCGCGGCGATCCTCAATTTCTTTTTCTTTTTTTGTTTTTCTTAAGAGTAATACACCTTCCAAAAATAGCATACTTTCCAAAAATGGAATTTGACCCCAAATGTTTCCTTAACATTTCCATGCCAATAAAATCATACACAACTTATGCCTTTAAAGCAAACAAAAGTCTCTACTTCGTATCTCGGGATAGTCTTATTCCCAACTTATCGTAATTCACTCAAGTTGTCCCGTTGATCAAAATACGGGATATAACAGTAGGTCTCTTTTAAAAAGTTCACTTTTTAGTTCCTTATTGAATAAAAGGTGAACTTTTCATGAATTGAAACTTTATGTCTTGCTTTAATTGTGGTTAATGTGCATGAGGGGACAAGCCCACATAAAACCTAGTTTGTGTCATACCCTAAGTACGTATGTAAGGTTATAAAGATTTTTCCTCTATAAGAGATGATCAATAATGATGGCTAAGGGTTGGTAATAATGTTTTCATGTTAAGTTATGACATTGAAATCTTAGTTAAAGAAATGTAAATGTTTTCAAGACATTCTTTGAAATGATTTATCTTTACGATATGGCATAATGAACTTTAATGCTAATTGATGATGTGACTACCTTGAGACAAATTGTGAATCGGCTTTTATGCTATGAATTTTGTTGTTGTGTTCGGCCTAGCTACTCGGGGGGAAGGGTAATCACTATGGATCCTAGTGTGATAACTTCCTAGCCATTCGGGAGGAAGAGTGGCCACTACCGGGTTCGCTACCCGGAGTGCGATTTATGCCTAGCTATTCGGCAGGAAGGATAGCCACTGAGAATTACATATTCCGGTGTGGCGCGTTGTGTTTAAGGAACCTCTACGGTCATCCCTTCGATGTGATTGATTCTTGGGCCTGTATTGGCATGTGTGATATTCTTATTCATTCATGGATCTGTTGTTGACAATCATGATCGATTTAAAAGGCATATTTGAAAGTTGTAACTTGACAAAAGGCTTCTTAATCGGTTTTGATAATCTTTTACCGAGATACGCAAGTTGAATATTTGTTTTACATTGACTTCATATGGTTTTCAGAATTGATTTCTTTATGTATTATTGTACTCTATTTTAGTATTACTTGTTGTCCCCGAGGCACTCACTGAGTACGAAGTACTTAGGCATACCATTGTTGTTTTTAATGGTATGTTAGGTAACGGAGAATAGCAGGTTCTTGATACTTCAGGCGCTTAGGAAGGACTTGTTGTTGCTGCTGACTTGGTGAGCCCACACATTCATTCATGGGACACCCTTATTATGGTTATTTACTATTCTAGTTTTAGCGGGCTGCGTCCCTGTTACACCTCGAAAAAATTTTCGTTGATGCACAGTGAATAGACTAAAGAAGAGCACAAAGTATACGGTATTGCAATAAGTAAGGAATGACATTTGATGATCCTATTTGAGACTTTAAAGACATTCGAGGTAAGAGAAGAAAGTTTGCCAAGAGAAGGCAAGGCATACGATATATATCGGAAAGGATTTACGAGTAACAAGTTAATGATGTTTTGGAGAAGAGTTATAACGTCCCTTAGATTATTAATGAGGTGATAAACAAGTGTTAAGAAGGTTCCATAAGGATCGGAGATCAAACGAGTCGACGAGAATGAGTTCGGTAAAACTGGGCATTATACGGCCCAACATACTGGCCGTATAAAATATACCGGCCGTATGTTTGGCCGTATAATCACCCCATATGGACACCCTCACCGGACCAAATCTACAGCCAAACATATAGTTAGTATAATTTATACGGACCGTATGTTGGTCGTAGGAAATGCAACGGACGGATTTTATATTATTAATAAGGGATCAAGTTCATTTCATTTTATTTCCCCTTTACTCCCCTTCTCTCTAGAACTCTCTAGAATATTTATCCACACTTCCCCCACAAGAATTCAAGAGATACTAGTGATCAACTTCATCAAACCAAGAGAATCAAGTGTAAGAAACTCATTAAAGTTCATCCAAGACAAGAAATCCAAGTGGAGGTGGAACTAAGGTTTTGCTCAAGTGAAGTGTTTCCACCCAAGGTTCATTCCTACACCATCTAAGGTGAGTTTTATGATCATCCTATGTTGTTTAAGGTAATGAGAGGTTGAAAGACTTAGATTATGAAAGGAGATGGAAAATGGGTCACAAAGATGAGAATAATGAGATTTTGAGTAGTAGCTTGGAATGAGTCATGATTCTTATCTATATATATATATATATATTGTGATTATGATTATGTTATAAATGACATTTAGGACATGGGATAGGTATTATATGTGAGAAAACGTACTAGTGTACTATGACCATGATTATGGATGAATTGAAGTGAAATTGGGAAATGTGACATAATGTAGGTGTATGAAGATTGTTGCTTATGATGTTGTGAATCTAATTATAGATGTTTGGGAGTTGAGATGTAATATGAAGAAAGTTGTATAAATAGGAAATGTCGCCCAATTTTCCCTAGCTTTAGTCAAGTATGTTCGTATCGATTAGCTAATGTTAATATATACTCTCTTGAAGGTAACAATGTGAGCGTTGAAGGAGAACAAGCAAGCGATAGAATAGCTAAACGAAAAGGTATGTAAGGCTAATCCTTTCCTTCTATGGCATGACTCCTATGGCATGAATCTTCCCATTTTTCCATGATCTTCCTACATAATGGAAATTATGAGTCTATGACTATAAGGAGCTGCATATGTATAAGATAAAGAAAGAGATAAGACACGAGTATGATAATGGATGATGATGATGAGTTTAAGTCTAAAGAATCCTAAAGTGAGATATGATGCCCATGAAGTTAATGATTCTAAGTATGGTTCCATTGATGCTTTTTCTTGTGTACACTCATCTTAAAACGTTAGTCCCTTCAAGGTGAGATATTATGATTATGATCACTCCATAATGTAATCGGGGTTCCACGACCTCATGTCACCCCGACATCGCCATAGTTTCCTTTAATGTTCTAATGTATGTTTTAATGATAGATGTATGGTAATACTAAGGATGATGTTGATTTCATTTATGTATTTTTATGTATATGTATGTATGTATTCATAGCACTCCCACTGCTCAGTTACGGATAGCATCGAGTCTCGGAAGGGCCGAGTACGGATAGCATCGAATCTGGAAGAAGGGCGAGTACGGATATCCGATCCTATATGGGAGGGTCGCGCCTATATGGGCGGGATGTCTTGCATTGTAAGTTATTGCATATGTAAGCATGTGGATGTAACAAGTGTATCTCTAGGAGAATAAAGGGGTAAGTACGTATGACGAATGTTTAAAAAGTATTATGAGAAATGAACGGTTCTTTTATCTTATGCTATCCCTCATGCTCTTATCATGTTATTATCCACGCCTTACATACTCAGTACATTGCTCATACTGACGTTCGTTTTCTTTGGACGCTGTGTTCATGCCCACAGGCAGACAGGGAGGCGACCCAGATTCATAAGAGCTACTAGCAGACTTTGAGGGCACTCCATTGTTCCGGAGGTGCCATTGATTTATTATTTTGTGTACATATATTTTTTGGGCACGACGGGGTCCTCTCTCGTCCATATGTCTAGTACTCTAGTAGAGGCTCGTAGATATGTATGTATGGGTAGTATGGTCTCACGATTTCCCATGTGTATATATATATATATATATATATATATATATATATATATTATTTTGATAACCGTGTGTACATACAGGTAGTTATGTTTCAAATGGAAATGGTTTTGCTATAATTATAAGCATGAGAATAACGAATGAACGCAGGATGAGTATGATGAGTAATAGAATGAGTGGTGCTCGGTGGTCGGACCACGGGTACCGGTCATGGCCCCAGCCTGCAAGGTCGTGACGATCCCGATGTGTCGACAATTATTCTTTATCTTAAGAAGCTCCATAGTATACATTGTTGTATGGTAGTTATTGAGTTGTTTAACTACGAGAGCGGTGATACATTCTTCTTCTTAAGTTTTATGACCTTAAAGACTTTCGCTGATTTAATCCATATATCATGATTTCGTTCGAATTTATTTTATAAACTATTGGAGGTGAATATTAAACCTGGTAGGTTCAGGTGTTATCATTGTATCCTTTAGGTTCTTCCGATGTTGTTCATGATGTCGGATGCCAGTCACGTCTAGGGTGGGTTTCGGGGCGTGACATAGTTGCTGCTTATTTGTTTTTTAGAAGGCTTTTTCATGTTTTTTACAATATTTTTTTCCATGTCTTTTATGCTTATAATTTTTGTCCTTGGAAATATCAAGGAAATAAAGCCTACCTCCCGAAAAATTTGGAAAGTTTTGACATCTACGCTTTGCCTCCCATACCCCACTATGTGGGATTTCACTGGGTATGTTGTTGCTTGTTACACCTTGTAGTTTTGTGCATTAAGATTCGTAGTACGTTGGTATCTTAATTTTGGACACCGGGACTTGTTTCAAGGACATATGAGATTGGACATGTTTAACTTGTGATTATAGGTGTTTAAATTCATGTTTGGTAAGTTACGGAAGAATCGGAGAATAAGTGAATTGAAGCGGGAAGTTTCGTCAAAAGTTGTTTTTGGAAAACATGATATACGGGTCGTACAAGTGAGATATGGTCCGTATTTTAAGATATGGATCGTATTTAAGGATATCAAAATTTAGAATTGAAAAGCGAGATAGTATTACATGTACGGAATTATCGGACCGTATAATATTATACGCCAGCAAGTTTGGCATCGTATAATGTTATACATCGAGTTATACGGCAGTATAATACAATCGGTGGAAATTTGCTAATTTAAGTACGAGGAATCTCTTTCATTTTAGTCATTTTAAAACGGAGTTCAAGAGCTATAGAAACTTCTCCAAACATATTCAAACATATTTCCAAGCCTAAATCAAAGATCAAGGTGCAGATTAAAGTATTTAGGGTTTCCAAGTGAGCTTTACACTTTCTCCTCTTCTTGAAAATGCTTGGGTGAGTGTTTGTAAGGTGGAGTAACCTTGGAATTGAAGTGTTCTTGAATTTTGAGGTAAGATTTAATCTTATTTTCATGCTTATGAGTTTATTTGGTAATTATGCTATGATTTGGGGAGAAGAAATTGGAGGAAAAGTTCAAATATGAATTTGATGATATTTTGAGTTGTAAATTAACTTGAGCTATAATTATTAGCATGTTTTGAGCATAATATTGTTATGAGGGATAATAATGATGTTAAAGAGGTGCCGTATACAAGTGTATAAGGGGTTGTGTTGAAGTTGTTGTTATGGATTGATTATGAAAGGAAGTTTTGGGATTGAATTGAGTATAATTTGAATGTAATCTTGTGATTATGGAATTGTTGATGTTATATTGTGGTTTTGGGAATTGTTTTGAAGGTTGGAGGAAATAGAAAGTATAAGGGAAATGTTGTCCGATTTTCATTAGCTCATAGATTAATCTGGTTTGACCTTATAAGCGTTTCAATGACTTACCCGTAGTGCGAATCATCTTGAATGTAGATTTACAAGCTCGGGAGGATAGGCGATAAATAAGTTAAGGAGACAACGAGGTATGTTAAGGCTATTTCTTTCTTTCTTATGGCATGATCCTTTGATACAAACCCATTCACATGATATCCATAATGTTCTTATTTTTGTAGAAATGCTAGAAGCTATGGTTCTTGAGATTCTTATGATATTGTTGATAATTGTCCCATGATTATTGATCTCATCTTATGGTTGTTGATCTTATTCATTGATGTTGATCTCATCTAATGATTTTTGTTCCTTCAAGGTGAGATATGTTCATGATGATAGTTCCATAATGATAATTGTATGTATATGTATGTATGAAAATGTTTTTAAAAAAAAGCTAAGCATGCATGACATCCTCCTTAAGAGGCATTCACAGGGACAAATTAATCTCTTTATCTTATGCTATCTTTATGTTTTCATTATTTTGTTACCCACGCCTTACATACTCGGTACATTATTCATACTGACATCCTTTTATTTGTACACACTGCGTTCATGCCCGCAGGTAGACAAGGAGACGGACCAGACCCCAGGGAACAGCCATCGGGGCCGAATGTGCGGGAGTGCTCTCGACTGTCTGAGCTACAATTCGAAACAGTACTATTCCTTTGTGTAAATATGGGCATGGCGGGGCCCTGTTCCGTCTTTATGATGTTATGCACTCCATGTAGAGGCTTGTAGAGAGATGTATATAGTAGATGTTCCATAACCGCATCGGTTCGTATTTTGTATATCATTTTTGGCAGTCTTGTCGGCTTGCATATATGGGCATAGTTGATGGTGATCATATAGATATGCGTATATCTCTTGGACTTGTGTCTCTTATAGATTATGATAGTTACGATCTAGCAATGTGGTCTACTTAGCTATGATTAAGAGACGTATGTCATGAGGTGCTCGGTACGTCAGCTCCGGGTGCCCGTCATGGCCCTCCGGTTGGGTCGTGACATTGCTGTTGTTGTTGGATACTTTTAAATATTATTTATTGCAAAAATGTTAAGGATACTAACAAAAGAATAGCTTATCAAAACTTTTTTTATCCAACACATCCACTGCTTATTTAATAGTTTTAGCACTTTTATTGAAACACGTAACTGCTTATTTAGTTTCAGCATTTAAAAATACTTTTCTACACTTAAAGCCTGTCAGCTAATAGAGATAATAGTCAAAATACCCCCCAACGTTTGA